>NW_017197065.1:0-8236 GCF_001704415.2 Capra hircus
TTGCTGCAACTCAAGAAGTTCCCCGACATACCCGTCTCCACTCGAGAGGAAGCACGAGAGTCCGCCCACATCCAAGAGCCCCGTTTCCGCCTCCTAGCTCGAGAGGAGGGATCCTTTCCCTGCGTGGTCGGGAAAGAATTCCTGCGATTCCGTCGCATCTCAAGAGGAGGGGCTCCTAAACCGAAAAGGCGAGAGGAACTTCAGGGTCGTGCCACCATTCCAGAGTACCCAGGGTCTCAGTCCATTCCAGGGAAACCTGTTTTCCCTGCACTGCTCGACTTTAAAGCCGAGATCGACTCACACGACTGTGGCACGTGGGACAATCCCTGTGGGAAAGCCCCGCGGAAAGCCACAGATCCCTTGATCCACGCGAAGGGAAGCGTGACACTGTGCTACAGCTCGGAAAAGCGCACGTGAATGCCCCCAAACGAGACGAGGACTGACTTCCCTGGGGAGACTCCAGAGTATTCCAGGATCCATGTCAGCACTGGAGAGGATGCCTCAGGTCCCGGCACCGACTCCACACAAGGTCTTAGGCCCGGCATCGACGGGAGAGGAATCCGAGAGGGCCCGAGCAACTCGCATGGGGACTGGCCTTTCCTGAGGCCACCAGAGCGGGTCCCTGAGGTCCCCGTCGTAAGGCGAGAGCACCTGCCGCAACTCGAGAAATTCCAGGAGTTCTCCCCTCCAGGCGAGATGAGGCCCATTTCCGCTGAGGCATCTCGAGGCTAATGACACCTAGCCTCTGGAACTTCCAAAGGGTCCTTCACACCCTTGCTGCAACTCAAGAAGTTCCCCGACATACCCGTCTCCACTCGAGAGGAAGCACGAAAGTCCCGCCCATCCAGAGAAGCCCCATTTCCGTGTCCTAGCTCGAGAGGAGGATCCAATCGCTGGGTGTACGGGAAAGAATTACCGGCGTTCCTGTCGCATCTCAAGAGGAGGTGCTCTCACAGGAAAGGCGAGACGAACTCCAGGGTCGTGCCACCATCCCAGACTCCCCCAGATGTCTCATTTCATTCCAGGGAAAACTGATTTCCCTGCACTGCCTCTACTTTCAAGTCGAGGATCGACTCACGCCACGGTGGCTGTGGGACAGCCTGTGCGAAAGCCTCGTGGGAAAGCCTCGAGGGAAAGCCACAGATCCCTTGATCCACGCGAAGGAAAGCTCGACACTGCTGCTACATTCGGGAGGAAAGCTCATGTGCTGGCCCCCACTCGAGACAAGGACTGACTCCCCTGGGGAGACTCCAGAAGTACCCAAGATTCATGTCAGCACTGGAGAGGAATCCTCAGGTTCCGGCACGGACTCCACACAAGGACTTAGGCCCCAGCATCGACGGAAGAGAATCCCGAGAGGCCCCGAGCAACTCGCATGGGACTGGCCTTTCCTGAGGAAACCAGATCGGGTCCCTAAAGTCCCCTTCGTAAGTCCAGAGCACCTGCCGCAACTGGAGAAAATCCAGGAGGTTTTCCCCTCCAGGCGAGATGAGGCCCATTTCCGCTGAGGTGTCTCGAGGCTAATCACCCTAAGCTCTGGAACTTCCAAAGGGTCCTTCACACCCTTGCTGCAACTCAAGAAGTTCCCCAACATACCCGTCTCCACTCGAGAGGAAGCACGAGAGTCCCGCCCACATCCAAAGGAGCCGTTTCCGCCTCCTAGCTCCAGAGGTGGGATCCTTTCGCTGCGTGGTCGGGAAAGAATTCCGGCGTTCCCGTCGTATCTCAAGAGGAGGCGCTCTCACAGGAAAGGCGAGAGTAACTCCAGGGTCATGCTACCATTCCCAGAGTCCCCCAGATGTCTCAGTCCATTCCAGGGAAACCTGTTTTCCCTGCACTGCCTCGACTTTCAAGCCGAGGATCGACTCACATCACGGTGGCACGTGGACAGCCCTGTGGGAAAGCCTCATGGGAAAGCCTCGAGGGAAAGCCGCAGATCCCTTGATCCACGCGAAGGGAAGCGTGACACTGCTGCTACAGCTCGGGAGTAATGCGCACGTGCATGCCCCACTCGAGACGAGGAATGACTCCCCTGGGGAGACTCCAGAACTAGCCAAGATTCATGTCAGCACTGGAGAGGAATCCTCACGTTCCGGCACCGACTCCAAGCAAGGTCTTAGGCCCCGGCATCGATGGGAGAGGAATCCGAGAGGCCCCGAGCAACTCGCATGGGGACTGGCCTTTCTTGAGGCCACCAGAGCGGGTCCCTGAGGTCCCTGTCGTAAGTCGAGAGCACCTGCCGCAACTCGAGAAAATGCAGGAGGTTCTACCCTAGAGGCAAGATGAGGCCCATTTCCGCTGAGGCCTCTGGAGGCTAATCACATCTAACATCTGGAACTTCCAAAGGGTCCTTCACACCCTTGCTGCAACTCATGAAGTTCCCCGACATTCCCGTCTCCACTCGAGGAAGAACGAGAGTCCTGCCACATCCAGAGGAGACCCGTTTCCGCCTCCTAGCTCCAGAGGAGGGATCCTTTCCCTGCGTGGTTGGGAAAGAATTCCCCGCTTCCCGTCGCATCTCAATAGGAGGCGCTCTCCACAGGAAAGGCGAGAGGAACTCCAGGGTCGTGCCACCATTCCCAGAGTCCCCAGATATATCAGTCCATTCCAGGGAAATCTGTTTTCCCTGCACTGCCTCAACTTTCAAGCCGAGGATCCACTCACACCACAGTGGCACGTTGGACAGCCCTGTGGGAAAGCCTCGTGGGAAAGCCACAGATCCCTTGATCCACGCGAAGGAAGCGTGACACTGCTGCTACTGCTCGGGAGGAAAGCGTTCGTGCATGCCCCCAATCGAGACGAGGACTGACTCCCCTGGGGAGACTCCAGAAGTACCCCAAGATCCATGTGGGCACTGGAGAGGAATCCTCAGGTTCCGGAACCGACTCCTCACAAGGTCTTACGCCCCGGCATTGAGGGAGGGAATCCGGAGAGGCCCCGAGCAACTCGCATGGGACTGGCCTTTCCTGAGGCCACCAGAGCGGGTCCCTGAGGTCCCCGTCGTAAGTCGAGAGCAGCTGCCGCAACTCGAAAAATCCAGGAGGTTCTCCCCTCCAGGCGAGATGAGGCCATTTCCGCTGAGGCGTCTTGAGGCTAAACACATCTAACATCTGGAACTTCCAAGGGGTCCTTCACACCCTTGCTGCAACTCAAGAAGTTCCCCGACATACCCGTCTCCACTCGAGAGGAAGCACGAGAGTCCCGGGCACATCCAGAGGAGCCCGTTTCTGCCTCTAGCTCGAGAGGAGGGATCCTTTCCCTGCGTGGTCGGGAAAGAATTCCCGGTGTTCCCGTCGAATCTCAAGAGGAGGCGCTCTCCACAGGAAAGGCGAGAGGAACTCCAGGGTCGTGCCACCATTCCCAGAATCCCCCAGATATCTCAGTCCATTACAGGAAACCTGTTTTCCCTGCACTGCGTCGATTTTCAAGCCGAGGATCGACTTACACAACGGTGGCACGTGGGACAGCCCTGTGGGAAAGCCTCATGGGAAAGCTCCTGGATAGCCTCGAGGGAAAGCCACATATCCCTTGATGCACGCGAAGGGAAGCGTGACACTGCTGCTATAGCTCTTGAGGAAAGCGCACTTGCATGCCCCCACTCGAGACGAGGACTGACTCCCCTGGGGAGACTCCAGAAGTACCCCAAGATCCATGTCAGCACTGGAGAGGAATCCTCAGGTTACGGAACCGACTCCACACAATGTCTTAGGCCCGGCATCGACGGGAGAGGGATCCCGAGAGGTCCCCGAGCAATTCGCATGGGGACTGGCATTTCCTGAGGCCACAGGGCTGTCCCTGAGGTCCCCGTCTTAAGTCCACAGTACCTGCCGCAACTCGAGAAAATCCAGGAGGTTCTCCCCTTCAGGCGAGATGAGGCCATTTCCCCTGAGGCGTCTCGATGCTAATCACACTAACCTCTGGAACTTCCAAAGGGTCCTTAACACCCTTGGCAACACAAGAAGTTCCTCGACATACCCGTTTCCAATCGAGAGGAAGCACGAGAGTCCCACCCACATCCAGAGGAGCCCCGTTTCCGCTTCATAGTTCCAGAGGAGGGATTCATTTCCTGTGTGGTCGAGAAGAATTCCCGGCGATCCCGTCGCATCTCAAGTGGAGGCGCTCACCACAGAAAGGCGAGAGGAACTCCTGGGTCGTGCCACTATTCCCAGAGTCCCCCAGATGCTCAGTCCATAACAGGGAAACCAGTTTTCCCAGCACTGCCTCGACATTCAAGCCGAGGATCGACTCACACCACGGTGGTACGTGGGACAGCCCAGTAGGAAAACGTCGTGGGAAAGCCTCGTGGGAAAGCCTCAAGGAAAGCCACAGATTCCTGGATCCACGCGAAGGAAAGAGTGACACTGCTGCTACAGCTCTGGAGGAAATTGCATATGCATGACCCCAATAGATATGAGGACTGACTCACCTGGGAGACTCCAGAAGTACCCCAAGATCCATGTAAGCACTGGAGAGGAATCCTCAGGTTCCGGCACCGACTCCACACAAGGTCTTAGGCGACTGCATCTACGGGAGAGAATCCCGAGAGCCCCCGAGCAACTCGCATGGCGTCTGGCTTTCCTGCGGCCACCACAGAGGGTCCCTGATGTCCCCGTCATAACTCGAGAGCACCTGCCACAACTCGAGAAAATCCAGGAGGTTCTCCCCTCCAGGCGAGATGAGGCCCATTTCCGCTGAGGGGTCTCGAGGCTAATCACACCTAACCTCTGGAACTTCCGAAGGGTCCTTCACACCCTTGCTGCAACTCAAGAAGTTCCCCGACATATCCGTCTCCACTCGAGAGAAGCACGAGAGTCCCGCCCACATCAAGAGGAGTCCCGTTTCCGCCTCCTAGCTCGAGAGGAGGGATCCTTTCCCTGCGTGTCGGGAAAGAATTCCCGGGGTTCCCGTCACATCTCAAGAGGAGGCGCTCTCCACAGGAAAGGCGAGAGGAACTCCTGGGTTGTGCACCATTCCAGAGTCCCCCAGATGTCTCAGTCCATTCCAGGGAGACCTGTTTTCCCTGCACTGCCTCGACTTTCAAGCCGAGAATCGACTCACACCACGGTGGCACGTGGCAGCCTGTGGGAAAGCCTCGTGGGAAAGCCTCGGGGAAAGCCTCGGGGAAAGCCACAGATCCCTTGATCCACGCGAAGGGAAGCGTGACACTGCTGCTTCAGCTCGGGAGCAAATCTCACGTGGATGCGCCAACTCGAGACGAGGACTGAGTCCCTGGGTAGGCTCCAGAAGTTCCCAAGATCCATGTCAGCACTGGAGAGTAATCCTCAGGTTCCGACACCGATTCCACACATGGTCTTAAGCCTCGGCATCGACGGGAGAGGAATCCGAGAGGCCCCTGAGCAACTCGCATGGGATTGGCCTTTCCTGAGGCCACCAGAGCAGGTCGCTGAGGTCCCCGTCTTAAGTCGAGAGCACCTGCCACAACTCGAGAAAATCCAGGAGGTTCTCCCCTCCAGGGGAGATGAGGCCCATTTCCGCTGAGGCGTCTAGAGGCTAATCACACCTAACTTCTGGAACTTCCAAAGGGTCCTTCACACCCTTGCTACAACTCAAGAAGTTCCCCGGCATACCCGACTCCACTCAGGATGAAGAACGAGAGTCCCGCCCACATCCAGAGGAGACCGTTACGGCCTCCTTGCTCGAGAGACGGGTTCCTTTCCCTGCGTGGTCGGGAAAGAATTCCGGCGTTCCTGTCGCATCTCAAGAGGAGGCACTCTCCACAGTAAAGGCGTGAGGAACTCCAGGGTTGTGCCACCATTCCCAGAGTCCTCCAGATATCTCAGTCCATTCCAGGGAAACCTGTCTTCCCTGCACTGTTTCGACTTTCAAGCAGAGGATCGACTCACACCACGTTGCCACGTAGGACAGCCCTGTGGGAAAGCCTCGTGGAAAGCCTCGTGGGAAAGCCTAGAGGGAAAGCCACAGATCCCTTGATCCACGCGAAGGAAGCGTTACAATGCTGCTACAGCTCGAGAGTAAAGCGCACTTGTATGCCCCCACTCGAGACGAGGACTGACTCCACTGGGAGAGTCCAGAAGTTCCCAAGATCCTTTTCAGCACTGGAGAGGAAGCCTCAGGTTCCGGAACCGACTCCACACAATGTCTTAGTCCCCGGCATCGACGGGAGTGGAATCCCGAGAGGTCCCCGAGCAACTCCCATGGGGACTGGCATTTCCAGAGGCCTCCAGAGCGGGTCCCTGAGGACAACGTCTCAATTCGAGAGCACCTGCCGCAACTCGAGAAAATCCAGGGGGTTCTCCCCTCCAGGCGAGATGAGGCCCATTTCCACTGAGGCGTCTCGAGGCTAATTACACCTAACCTCTGGAACTTCCAAAGGGTCCTTCACACCCTTGCTGCAACTCAAGAAGTTCCCCGACATGCCCGTCTCCACTCGAGAGGAAGCACGAGAATCCCGCCCACATCCAGAGGAGCCCTGTTTCCTCCTCCTAGCTCGAGGGGAGGGATCCTTTCCCTGCGTAGTCGGGAAAGAATTCCCGGCATTTCCGTCGCATCTCAAGAGGAGGCTCTCTCAACAGGAAAGGCGATAGGAACTCCAGGGTCGTGCAACCATTCCCAGAGTCCCCCAGATATCTCCGTCCGTTCCAGGAAACCTTTTTTCCCAGCACTGAGTCGACTTTCAATCTGAAGATCGACTCACACCACGGTGGCACGTGGGACAGCCCTGTGGGAAACCTCGTGGGAAAGCCTCGAGGGAAAGCCACAGATCCTTGATCCACGCGAATGGAAGCGCGACAGTGCTGCTACAACTCGAGAGGAAAGCGCACGTGCATGCCCCCACTCGAGAGGAGGACTGACTCCACTGGGGAGACTCCAGAAGTACCCAAGATCCATGTCAGCACTGGAGAGGAATCCTCAGGTTCGGGCACCGATTCCACACACAGGTCTTAGGCCCCGGCATCGACGGGAGAGGAATCCTGAGAGGCCCCCGAGCAACTCACATGGGACTGGCCTTTCCTGAGGCCACCAGAGCGGGTCCCTGAGGTCCCAGTCGTAAGTCGAGAGCACCTGCCGCAACTCGAGAAAATCCATTAGGTTCTCCCCTCCAGGCGAGATGAGGCCTTTTCCGATGAGGCTCCTCAAGCTAATCACAATTAAACGCTGGAATTTCCCACGGGTCCTTCACACCCTTGCTGCAACTCAAGAAGTTCCCCGTCATACCCGACTCCACTCGAGAAGAAGGACGAGAGTCCCGCCCACATACAGAGGAGCCCCGTTTCCGCCTCATAGCTCTAGAGAGAGGATCCTTTCCTTGCGTGGTCTGGAAAGTATTCCCGGCGTTTCCGTCGCATCTCAAGAGGAGGCGCTCTCCACTTGAAACGGGAGAGGAACTCCAGGTTCGTGCCACCGTTCCCCCACACTCCCCCAGATGTCTCATTCCCATTCCACAGAAACCATTTTTCCCTACACTGCCTCGACTTTCAAGCTGAGGATCGACTCACACCACGGTGGCATGTGGGACAGCCCTGTGGGAAAGCCTCGTGGGAAAGTCTCCTGAGAAAGCCTCGAGAGAAAGCCACAGATCCCATGATCCACGCGAAGGGAAGCTTGACACTGCTGCTACAGCTCGGGTGGAAACCACGTGCATATCTCCACTCGCGACGAGGAATGACTCCCTGGAGACTCCAGAAGTACCAAGATCCATGTCAGCACTGGAGTGGAATCCTCAGGATCCGACACAGACTCCACACAAGGTCCCAGGGCCGGCATTGGGGAGAGGAATCCCGAGAGGCCGCGAGCAACTGCATGGGGACTGGCCTTTCCTGAGGCCACCAGAGCGGGTCCTGAGGTCCCAGTCGTAAGTCGAGAGCACCTGCTGCAACTCGAGAAAATCCAGGAGGTTCTCCCCTCCAGGCGAGATGAGGCCCATTTCTGCTGAGGCGTCTCGAGGCTAATAACACTAACCTCTCGAACTTCCAAAGGGTCCTTCACACCCTTGCTGCAACTCAAGAAGTTCCCCGACATACCCGTCTCCACTCGAGAGGAAGCCGAGAGTCCCGCCCAAATCCAGAGCAGCCCCGTTTCCGCCTCATACCTCGAGCGGGGGATCCTTTCCCTGCGTGGTCGGAAAGAATTCCGGCGTTCCCGTCGCATCTCAAGAGGAGGCGCTCTCCACCGAAAGGCGAGAGGAACTCCAGGGTCTTGCCACCATTCCCAGAGTCCCCAGATGTCTCAGTCCATTCCAGAGAAACCTGTTTTC
>NW_017197066.1:0-8236 GCF_001704415.2 Capra hircus
CTCATTCTATCTAATATGTAGAAAATTATTATGACAAAATAAACTATGCATAAACTAGAGAATTATCTAGCTGAACTTTTATCAATGCCTCATCAAAACCCGCCCACTAATCCAAACAGTCCAATCCAAAAGGAGATCAGCCATGGCTGTTCATTGGAGGGCTACTTGGTAGAGCACTTTTCGTTTTTGTACCACATGGACTGACGCAACATTTTATGTCTTTGTCCTTGGTGTGGTGGGGTACCACCACGAGAGAAAGGGCGGAGTCGGTAGAGTGGTTGATGGGTTTATTAAGCAGAATGTAGATGGTCCCTGTGGGAAGATATGAGACATTGGCTACCACAGGTCACACTCCTCCCATGGGGCGGTATGAGTAAACTATACAATCTAGGAATTTCCAGAATTGAAAATTCTAAATCCAATGAGAAGTCCCATGGATTAGCCTACTCTGGAAAGAACAGCTAGGATAACTCCCAAGGTCAGATATGCGTGGAAAATATGCGTTGGAATCTGGAATCTAGAATGGTAGATCAAGGAAAGTCCAGTTATAAAGAGATGGTAGGGGACTCTTTGGAGCCAAAGCAAAAAACCTACTTGGGGCTTATCAAGGAACTGTCGCAACTTATGAAGTAGACCCGCACATATATGGAGATCGTATCCCTCTAGGTAAAGGAGAGCAATATCCTCATGGACTGGGACAGGGAAATCCTGGACCTAGTTAAAGAAACCACCGCCCTCCAACAGCGCCGCACCACCCCCCCCCACCCCCCCCAACACCCCTCGCACACCGCCCTCCGCGCTCAAACACAGCACTATGTGCGACTAAGGACAAGAGGGTGAAACTAGATGATTGCAGTTAATCAGGGATCCAGTGAACTAAATGGACCGAGAATGGTTGACCTTTAACTGAGAGACCATCCCCTAATATCTACTAACTGTGGGCAAGAAACCTGAGAATAAAATGGAGTAGCTATCATCGGTCAACAAAAGAGTCCAAAGTACAGTCAGTCAGTTCAGTTCAGTCGCTCAGTCCGTGTCCGACCTTTGCGACCCCCATTAATCGCAGCACGCCAGGCCTCCCTGTCCATCACCAACTCCCAGAGTTCACTCAGACTCATGTTCATCCAGCCATCTCATCCTCTGTCGTCCCTTCTCCTCCTGCCCCCAATCTCTCCCAGCATCAGAGTCTTTTCCAATGAGTCAACTCTTCACATGAGGTGGCCAAAGGACTGGAGTTTCAGCTTTAGCATCATTCCTTCCAAAGAAATCCCGGGCTGATCTCCTTCAGAAGGACTGGTTGCATCTCCTTGCAGTCCAAGGGACTCTCAAGAGTCTTCTCCAACACCACAGTTCAAAAGCATCAATTCTTCGGTGCTCAGCCTTCTTCACAGTCCAACTCTCACATCCATACATGGCCACAGGAAAAACCATAGCCTTGACTAGACGGACCTTATCGGCAAAGTAATGTCTCTGCTTTTGCATATGCGATCTAGGTTGGTCGTAACATTTCTTCCACGGAGTAAGCGTCTTTTAATTTCACGGCTGCAGTCACCATCTGCAGTGATTTTGGAGCCCAAAGAATAAAGTCTGACACTGTTTCCACTGTTTCCCTGTCTATTTCCATGAAGTGATGGGACTAGATGCCATGATTTTCGTTTTCTGAACGTGGAGCTTTAAGCCAACTTTTTCGCTTTCCTCTTTCACTTTCATCAAGAGGCTTTTGAGTTCCTTTCCTTTCTGCCATAAGGGTGGTGTCATCTGCATATCTGAGGTTATTGATATTTCACCCGGCAATCTTGATTCCAGCTTGTGTTCCTCCAGTCCAGCGTTTCTCATGATGTACTCTGCATATAAATTAAATAAGCAGGGTGTGACAATATACAGCCTTGATGTACTCCTTTTCCTATTTGGAACCAGTCTGTTCTTCCATGTCCAGTTCTAACTGTTGCTTCCTGACCTGCATATAGATTTCTCAAGAGGGCAGGGTCAGATGGTCTGGTATTCCCATCTCTTTCAGAATTTTCCACATACTTGGATGCAATCTCAAAAACGACAGAATGATCTCTGTTCCTTTCCAAGGCAACCATTCAATATCACAGTAATCCAAGTCTAAGCCCCAACCAATAATGCTGAAGAAGCTGAAGTTGAACGTTCTATGAAGACCTACAAGACCTTTTAGAACTAACACCCAAAAAAGATGTCCTTTTCATTATAGGGAACTGGAATGCAAAAGTAGGAAGTCAAAAAAACACCTGGAGTAACAGGCAAATTTGGCCTTGGAATATGGAATGAAGCAGGCAAAGACTAATAGAGTTTTGCCAAGAAATGCACTGGTCATAGCAAACACCCTCTTCCAACAACACAAGAGAAGACTCTACACATGGACATCACAGATGGTCAACACCGAAATCAGATTGATTATATTCTTTGCAGCCAAAGATGGAGAAGCTCTATACAGTCAGCAAAAACAAGACCAGGAGCTGACTGTGGCTCAGATCATGAACTCCTTATTACCAAATTCAGACTTAAATTGAAGAAAGTAGGGAAAACCGCTAGACCATTCAGGTATGACCTAAATCAAATCCCTTATGATTATACAGTGGAAGTGAGAAATAGATTTAAGGGACTAGATCTGATAGATAGAGTGCCTGATGAACTATGGAATGAGGTTCGTGACATTGTACAGGAGACAGGGATCAAGACCATCCCCATGGAAAAGAAATGCAAAAAGCAAAATGGCTGTGGGAGGCCTTACAAATAGCTGTGAAAAGAAGGAAGAAAAGCAAAGGAGAAAAGGAAAGATATAAGCATCTGAATGCAGAGTTCCAAAGAATAGCAAGAAGAGATAAGAAAGCTTCCTCAGCGATCAATGCAAAGAAATAGAGGAAAACAACAGAATGGGAAAGACTAGAGATCTCTTCAAGAAAATTAGAGATACCAAGGGAACATTTCATGCAAAGATGGGCTCGATAAAGGACAGAAATGGTATGGACCTAACAGAAGCAGAAGATATTAAGAAGAGGTGGCAAGAATACACAGAAGAACTGTACAAAAAAGATCTTCATGACCAAGATAACACGATGGTATGATCACTCACCTAGAGCCAGACATCCTGGAATGTGAAGTCAAGTGGGCCTTAGAAAGCATCACTACGAACAAAGCTAGTGGAGGTGATGGAATTCCAGTTGAGCTTTTCAAATCCTGGAAAGATGATGCTGTGAAAGTGCTGCACTCAATATGCCAGCAAATTTGGAAAACTCAGCAGTGGCCACAGGACTGGAAAAGGTCAGTTTTCATTCCAATCCCAAAGAAAGGCAATGCCAAAGAATGCTCAAACTACTGCAAATTGCACTCATCTCACAAGCTAGTAAAGTAATGCTCAAAATTCTCCAAGCCAGGCTTCAGCAATACGTGAACCGTGAACTTCCAGATGTTCAAGGCTGGTTTTAGAAAAGGCAGAGGAACCAGAGATCAAATTGCCAACATCCGCTGGATCATGGAAAAAGCAAGAGAGTTCCAGAAAAACATCTATTTCTGCTTTATTGACTATGCCAAAGCCTTTGACTGTGTGGATCACAATAAACTGTGGAAAATTCTGAAAGAGATGGGAATACCAGACCACCTGACCTGCCTCTTGAGAAATCCTGTATGCAGGTCAGGAAGCAACAGTTAGAACTGGACATGGAACAACAGACTGGTTCCAAATAGGAAAAGGAGTACGTCAAGGCTGTATATTGTCACCCTGCTTATTTAACTTCTATGCAGAGACATTGCATGAGAAACTGCTGGCTGGAAGAAGCACAAGCTGGAATCAAGATTGCCGGGAGAAATATCAATAACCTCAGATATGCAGATGACACCACCCTTATGGCAGAAAGTGAAGAGGAACTAAAAAGCCTCTTGATGAAAGTGAAAGAGGAGAGTGAAAAAGTTGGCTTAAAGCTCAACATTCAGAAAACGAAGATCATGGCATCTGGTCCCATCACTTCATGGGAAATAGATGGGGAAACGAGTGGAAACAGTGTCAGACTTTATTTTTTGGGGCTCCAAAATCACTGCAGATGGTGATTGCAGCCATGAAATTAAAAAGACGCTTACTCCTTGGAAGGAAAGTTATGACCAACCTAGATAGCATATTCAAAAGCAGAGACATTACTTTTGCCGACTAAGGTCCGTCTAGTCAAGGCTATGGTTTTTCCAGTGGTCATGTATGGATGTGAGAGCTTGGACTGTGAAGAAGGCTGAGCACCGAAGAATTGATGCTTTTGAACTGTGGTGTTGGAGAAGACTCTTGAGAGTCCCTTGGACTGCAAGGAGATCCAACTAGCAGTCCATTCTAAAGGAGATCAAGCCCTGGGTGTTCTTTGGAAGGAATGATGCGTAAAGCTGAAAGCTCCAGTACTTTGGCCACCTCATGCGAAGAGTTGACTCATTGGAAAAGACTCTGATGCTGGGAGGGATTGGGGGCAGGAGGAGAAGGGACGACCAGGATGAGATGGCTGGATGGCATCACGGACTGATGGACGTGAGTCTGAGTGAACTCGGAGTTGGTGATGGACAGGGAGGCCTGGCGTGCTGCGATTCATGGGGTCGCAAAGAGTCGGACACGACTGAGCGACTGAACTGAACTGAACTGAACTCAACACCTCATTCCTGGTCCCCTCCCTGGCGCCTGGCCGCCTGACGTGGGCCACTTGGAAGGTGCTGGCGGCCTGCCCAGCGTTCCCTGACTCTTTATGGTCTGTTGATTGGTGTTTTCCGTGCGTTTTTCAGTTCAGTTCAGTCGCTCAGTCGTGTCCGACTCTTTGCGACCCCATGAATCGCAGCACGCCAGGCCTCCCTGTCCATCACCACTCCCGGAGTTCACTCAGACTCATGTCCATCGAGTCGTGATGCCATCCAGCCATCTCGTCCTGTCAGTCCACTTCTCCTCCTGCCCCCAATCCCTCCCAGCATCAGAGTCTTTTCCAATGAGTCAACTCTTCGCATGAGGTGGCCAAAGTACTGGACTTTCAGCTTTACGCATCATTCTTTCCAAAGAACACCCAGGGCTGATCTCCGTTAGAATACGCTGTTGGATCTCCTTGCCGTCCAAGGGACTCTCAAGAGTCTTCTCCAACACCACAGTTCAAAAGCATCAATTCTTCGGTGCTCAGCCTTCTTCACAGTCCAGCTCTCACATCCATACATGACTACTGGAAAAACCATAGCCTTGACTAGATGCCGACCTTAGTCAGGCAAAGTAATGTCTCTGCTTTTGAATATGCTATCTAGGTTGGTCTATAACTTTCCCTTCCAAGGAGTAAGCGTCTTTTAATTCTCATGGCTGCAATCACCATCTGCAGTGATTTTGGCACTCCAAGAAAAAATAAAGTCTGACATTGTTTCCACTCTTTCCCCATCTATTTCCCATGAAGTGATGGGACCAGATGCCATGATCTTTCGTTTTCTGAATGTTGAGCTTTAAGCCAACTTTTTCACTCTCCTCTTTCACTTTCATCTAGAGGCTTTTTAGTTCCTCTTCACTTTCTGCCATAAGGGTGGTGGTCATCTGCATATCTGAGGTTATTGATATTTCTCCCGCAATCTTGATTTCCAGCTTGTGCTTCTTCCAGTCCAGCATTTCTCATGCAATGTCTCTGCATAGAAGTTAAATAAGCAGGGTGACAATATACAGGCCTTGATGTACTCCTTTTCCTATTTGGAACCAGTCTGTTGTTCCATGTCCAGTTCTAACTGTTGCTTCCTGACCTGCATACAGATTTCTCAAGAGGCAGGTCAGGTGGTCTGGATTCCCATCTCTTTCAGAATTTTCCACAGTTTATTGTGATCCACACAGTCAAAGGCTTTGGCATAGTCAATAAAGGCAGAAATAGATGTTTTTCTGGAACTCTCTGCTTTTTCCATGGATCCAGCAGGATGTTGGCAATTTGATCTCTGGTTCCTCTGCCTTCTCTAAAACCAGCCTTGAACATCTAGGAAGTTCACGTTCACGTATTGCTGAAACCTGCGCTTGGAGAATTTTGATGCATTACTTTACTAGCATGTGAGATGAGTGCAATTTTGCAGTAGTCTGAGCATTCTTTGGCATTGCCTTTCTTTGGGATTGGAATGAAAACTGACCATTTTCCAGTCCTGTGGCCACTGCTGAGTTTTCCCAAATTTGCTGGCATACTGAAGGCAGCACTTTGCACAGCATCATCTTTCCAGGATTTGAATACAGCTCAACTGAATTCCATCACCTCCACTAGCTTTGTTCGTAGTGATGCTTTCTAAGGCCCACTTGACTTCACATTCCAGGATGTCTGGCTCTAGATGAGTGATCACATCATCATGATTATCTGGGTCGTGAAGATCTTTTTTTGTACAGTTCTTCTGTGTATTCTTGCCACCTCTTCTTAATATCTTCTGCTTCTGTTAGGTCCATACCATTTCTGTCCTTTATCGAGCCCATCTTTGCATGAAATGTTCCCTTGGTATCTCTAATTTTCTTGAAGAGATCTCTAGTCTTTCCCATTCTGTTGTTTTCCTCTATTTCTTTGCATTGATCGCTGAAGAAGGCTTTCTTATCTCTTCTTGCTATTCTTTGGAACTCTGCATTCAGATGCTTATATCTTTCCTTTTCTCCTTTGCTTTTCGCCTCTCTTCTTTTCACAGCTATTTGTAAGGCCTCCCCAGACAGCCATTTTGCTTTTTTGCATTTCTTTTCCATGGGGATGGTCTTGATCCCTGTCTCCTGTACAATGTCACGAACCTCATTCCATAGTTCATCAGGCACTCTATCAGATCTAGCCCTTAAATCTATTTCTCACTTCCACTGTATAATCATAAGGGATTTGATTTAGGTCATACCTGAATGGTCTAGGTTTTCCCTACTTTCTTCAATTTAAGTCTGAATTTGGCAATAAGGAGTTCATGATCTGAGCCACAGTCAGCTCCTGGTCTTGTTTTTGTTGACTGTATAGAGCTTCTCCATCTTTGGCTGCAAAGAATATAATCAATCTGATTTCGGTGTTGACCATCTGGTGATGTCCATGTGTAGAGTCTTCTCTTGTGTTGTTGGAAGAGGGGTGTTTGCTATGACCAGTGCATTTTCTTGGCAAAACTCTATTAGTCTTTGCCCTGCTTCATTCCGCATTCCAAGGCCAAATTTGCCTGTTACTCCAGGTGTTTCTTGACTTCCTACTTTTGCATTCCAGTCCCCTATAATGAAAAGGACATCTTTTTGGGTGTTAGTTCTAAAAGGTCTTGTAGGTCTTCATAAAACCGTTCAACTTCAGCTTCTTCAGCGTTACTGGTTGGGCATAGACTTGGATTACTGTGATATTGAATGGTTTGCCTTGGAGACGAACAGAGATCATTCTGTTGTTTTTGAGATTGCATCCAAGTACTGCATTTCAGACTCTTTTGTTGACCATGATGGCTACTCCATTTCTTCTGAGGATTCCTGCCCAGTAGTAGATATAATGGTCATCTGAGTTAAATTCACCCATTCCAGTCCATTTTAGTTTGCTGATTCCTAGAATGTCGACGTTCACCCTTGCCATCTCTTGTTTGACCACTTCCAATTTGCCTTGATTCATGGACCTGACATTCCAGGTTCCTATGCAATATTGCTCTTTACAGCATCGGATCTTGCTTCTATCACCAGTCACATCCACAACTGGGTATTGTTTTTTGCTTTGGCTCCATCCCTTCATTCTTTCTGGAGTTATTTCTCCACTGATCTCCAGTAGCATATTGGGCACCTAATGACCTGGGAGTTCCTCTTTTGGTATCCTATCATTTTGCCTTTTCCTACTGTTCATGGGGTTCTCAAGGCAAGAATACTGAAGTGGCTTGCCATTCCCTTCTCCAGTGGACCACATTCTGTCAGACCTCTCCACCATGACCCCCATCTTGGGTTGCCCCGCAGGCATGGCTTGGTTTCATTGAGTTAGACAAGGCTGTGGTCCTAGTGTGATTAGATTGACTAGTTTTCTGTGAGTATGGTTTCAGTGTGTCTGCCCTCTGATGCCCTCTTGCAACACTTACCATCTTACTTGGGTTTCTCTTACCCTGGCATGGGGTATCTCTTCACGGCTGCTCCAGCAAAGCGCAGCCACTGTTCCTTACCTTGGACGAGGGGTATCTCCTTACTGCCCTTCCTGACCTTCAACGTGGGATAGCTCCCTCTAGATTAGGTTTAGTACTTCTAATTCCCAAGGAGTTATGAAATGGTCAAAGAGACCGAAAA
>NW_017197067.1:0-8235 GCF_001704415.2 Capra hircus
CCCAGAGTCCCCCGGATGTCTCAGTCCATTCCAGGGAAAACTGTTTTCCCTGCACTGCCTCGACTTTCAAGCTGAGGATCGACTCACACTATGGTGACACGTGGGACAGACCTGTGGGAAAGACTCGAGGGAAAGCCACAGATCCCTTGATCCACGCGAAGGGAAGCGTGACACTGCTGCTACAGCTCGGGAGGAAAGGGAACGTGCATGCCCCCACTCGAGACGAGGACTGACTCCCTGGGGAGACTCCAGAAGTACCCCAAGATCCATGTCAGCACTGGAGAGGATTCCTCAGGTTCCGGCACCGACTCCACACAAGATCTTTGGCCCGGCATCGATGGGAGAGGAATCCCGAGAGTCCCCGAGCAACTCGCATGGGGACTGGCCTTTCCTGAGGCCACCAGAGCGGGTCCCTGAGGTCCCATCATAAGTCGAGAGCACCAGCCGCAACTCGAGAAAATCCAGGAGGTTCTCCCCTCCAGGCGAGATGAGGCCCATTTCCGCTGAGGCGTCTGGAGGCTAATCACACCTAACCTCTGGAACTTCCAAAGGGTCCTTCACACCCTTGCTGCAACTCAAGAAGTTCCCGACATACCCGTCTCCACTCGAGAGGAAGCACGAGAGTCCGCCCACATCCAGAGGAGCCCTGTTTCCGCCTCCTAGCTCGAGAGGAGGGATCTTTTCGCTGCGTGGTCGGGAAAGAATTCCCGGCGTTCCCCTCGCATCTCAAGAGAGGCGCTCCCACAGGAAAGGCGAGACGGAACTCCAGGGTCGTGCCACATTCCCAGAGTCCCCAAGATGTCTCAGTCAATTCCAGGGAAACCTGTTTTCCCTGCACTGCGTCGACTTTCAAGCCGAGGATCGACTCACACCACGGTGGCACGTGGGACATCCCTGTGGGAAAGCCTCATGGGAAAGCCTCTTCGGAAAGCCTCGATGGAAAGCCCCTGACCCCTTGTTCCACGGCGAAGGGAAGCGTGACATTGCTGCTACAGCTCAGGAGGAAAGCGCACGTGCCTGCCCCACTCGAGAGAAGGACTGACTACCACT
Source organism: Capra hircus (assembly GCF_001704415.2). Lineage (NCBI taxonomy): Eukaryota > Metazoa > Chordata > Mammalia > Artiodactyla > Bovidae > Capra > Capra hircus. The sequence continues at coordinate 1,051 of NW_017197067.1, forward strand.
GAGGAGACTCCAGAAGTACCCCAAGAGTCCATGTCAGCACTGGAGAGGAATGCTCAGGTTCCGGCACCGACTCCACACAAGATCTTAGGACCCGGCATCGACGGGAGAGGAATCCCGAGAGGTCCCCGAGCAACTCGCATGGGACTGGCCTTTCCTGAGGCCCCCAGAGCGGGTCGCTGAGGTCCCCGTCGTCAATTCGAGAGCACCTGCCGCAACTCGAGAAAATCCAGGAGGTTCTCCCCTCCAGGCGAGATGAGGCCCATTTGTGCGGAGGCGTTTCGAGGCTAATCACACCTAACCTCTGGAACTTCCAAAGGGTCCTTCACACCCTTGCTGCAACTCAAGAAGTTCCCCGACATACCCGTCTCCACTCGAGAGGAAGCACGAGAGTCCCGCCCACATCCAGAGGAGCCCTGTTTCCGCCTCCTAGCTCGATAGGAGGGATCCTTTCCCTGCGTGGTCTGGAAAGAATTCCCGGCGTTCCCCTCGCATCTCAAGAGGAGGCGCTCTCCACAGGAAAGGCGAGACGGAACTCCAGGGTCGTGCCACCATTCCCAGAGTCCACCAGATGTCTCAGTCCATTCCACGGGAAACCTGTTTTCCCCGCACTGCCTCGACGTTCAAGCCGAGGATCGACTCACACCACGGTGGCACGTGGGACAGCCCTGTGGAAACCCTCGGAGCGTGGAAAGCCTTGAGGGAAAGCCTCAGACCACTTGATCCATGCGAAGGGAAGCGTGACACTGCTGCTCGAGCTCGGGAGGAAAGTGCACGTGCATGCCCCGCACGAGACGAGGACTGACTCCTCTGGGAGACTCCAGAAGTACCCCAAATCCATGTCAGCACTGCAGAGGAATCCGCAGGTTCCGGCACCGACTCCACACAAGGACTTAGGCCCCAGCATCAACGGGAGAGGAATCCCGAGAGACCACCGAGCAACGCGCATGGGGACGGGCCTTTCCTGAGGCCACCAGAGCCGGTCCCTGAGGTCCCCGTCGTAAGTCGAGAGCACCTGCCGCAACTCGAGAAAATCCAGGAGGTTCTCCCCTCCAGGCGAGATGAGGCCCATTTCCGCTGAGGCGTATCGAGGTTAATCACACCTAACCTCTGGAACTTCCAAAGGCTCCTTCACACCCTGGCTGGCATCTCAAGAAGTTCCCGGACATACCCGTCTCCACTCGAGAGGAAGCACGAGAGTCCCGCCCACATCCAGAGGAGCCCCGTTTCCGCCTCATAGCTCGAGAGCAGGGATTCTTTCCCTGCGTGGTGGGGAAAGAATTCCCGGAGTTCCTGTTGCATCTCAAGAGGAGGCGGTCTCCACAGGAAAGTCGAGAGAAACTCCAGAGTCGTGCCACCATTCCAAAAGTCCCCCAGATGTCTCAGTCCATTCCAGGGAAACCTGTTTTCCCTGCACTACCTCGACTTTCAAGCCGAGGATCGACTCACATTACGGTGACACGTGGGACAGCCCTGTGGGAAAGCCTCGTGGGAAAGCCTCGAGGGAAAGCCACAGATCCCTGGATCCACGCGAAGGCAAGCGTGACACTGCTGCTACAGCTGGGGAGGAAAGCGCACGTGCATGCCCCCACTCGAGACGGGGACTGACTCCCCTGGGGAGACTCCAGAAGTACCCCAAGATCCATGTCAGCACTGGAGAGGAATCCTCATTTTCCGGCACCGACTCCACACAAGGTCTTAGGCCATGGTATCGACGGGAGAGGAATCCCGAGAGGCCCCTGAGCAACTCGCATGGGGACTGGCCTTTCCTAAGGCCACCAGAGCGGGTCCCTGAGGTCCCCGTCGTAAGTCGAGAGCAGCTGCCGCAACTTGAGAAAATCCAGGCGGTACTCCCCTCCAGGCGAGATGAGTCCCATTTCCAATGAGGCGTCTCAAGGCTAATCCCACCTAACCTCTGGAACTTCCAAAGGCTCCTTCACACCCTGGCTGCATCTCAAGAAGTTCCCGGACATACCCGTCTCCACTCGAGAGGAAGCACGAGAGTCCCGCCAACATCCAGAGGAGCCACGTTTCCGCCTCATAGCTCGAGAGGAGGGATTCTTTCCCTATATGGTGGGGAAAGAATTCCCGGCGTTCCTGTTGCATCTCAAGAGGAGGCGGTCTCCACAGGAAAGTCGAGAGAAACTCCAGAGTCGTGCCACCATTCCCAGAGTCCCCCAGATGTCTCAGTCCATTCCAGGGAAACCTGATTTCCCTGCACTGCCCCGAATTTCTATCCGAGGATCGACTCACACCACGATGGTACGTGGGACAGCCCCGTGGGAAAGCCTCGAGGGAAATGCCTCGAGGGAAAGCCAAATATCCCTTGATCCACGCGAAGGGAAGCGTTGCACTGCTGCTACAGCTCGGGAGGAAAGCGCACGTTCATTCCCCCACACAAGACGACGACTAACTCCCCTGGGGAGACTCCAGAAGTACCCCAAGATCCATGTCAGCACTGGAGAGGTAACCTCAGGTTCCGGAACCGACTCCACACAGGGTCTTAGGCCCCGGCATCGACGGGAGAGGAATCCCGAGAGGCCCCCGAGCAACTCGCATGGGGACTGGCCTTTCCTGAGGCCACCAGAGCGGGTCCCTGAGGTCCCCGTCGTAAGGCGAGAGCACCTGCCGCAACTTGAGTACATCCAGGAGGTTCTCCCCTCCAGGCGAGATGAGGCCCATTTCTGCTGAGGCGTCTCGAGGCTAATCACACCTAACCTTTGGAACTTACATAGGACCCTTCACACCCTTGCTGCAACTCAAGAAGTTCCCCGACATACCCGTCTCCACTCGAGAGGAAGCACGAGAGTCCCGCCCACATCCAGAGGATCCCCGTTTCCGCCTCCTGCGTGGTCGGGAAAGAATTCCCGGCGTTCCTGTCGCATCTCAAGAGGGGGCGCTCTCCACAGGAAAGGCGATAGGAACTCCAGGGTCGTGCCACCATTCCCAGAGTCCCCCAGATGTCTCAGTCCATTTCAGGGAAACCTGATTTCCCTGCACTGCCTCGAAATTCTAGCCGAGGATCGACTCACACCACGATGGCACGTGGGACAGCCCTGTGGGAAAGCCTCGTGGGAAAGCCTCGAGGGAAAGCCACAGATCCCTTGATCCACGCGAAAGGAAGCGTTGCACTGCTGCTACAGCTCGGGAGGGAGGTGCACGTTCATGCCCCCACACAAGAGGACGACTAACTCCCCTGGGGAGACTCCAGAAGTACCCCAAGATCCATGTCAGCACTGGAGAGGAAACCTCAGGTTCCGGCACCGACTCCACACAGGGTCTTAGGCCCCGGCATCGACGGGAGAGGAATCCCGAGAGGCCCCCGAGCAACTTGCATGGGGACTGGCCTTTCCTGAGGCCACCAGAGCGGGTCCCTGAGGTCCCCGTAGTAAGTCAAGAGCACCTGCCGAAACTCGAGAAAATCCAGGAGGTTCTCCCCTCCAGGCGAGATGAGGCCCTTTTCCTCTGAGGCGTCTCGAGGCTAACCATACCTAACATCTGGAACTTCCAAAGCGTCCTTCACACCCTTGCTGCAACTCAAGAAGTTCTCCGACATACCTGACTCCACTCGAGAGGAAGCACGAGAATCCCGCCCACATCCAGAGGAGCCCCGTTTCCGCCTCATACCTCGAGGTCAGGTATCCTTTCCCTGCATGTTCGGGAAAGAATTCCCGGTGTTCCCGTCGCATCTCATGAGGAGGCGCTCTCCACAGGAAAGGCGGAGCAACTCCAGGGTCGTGCCACCATTCCAAGAGTCCCCCAGATATCTCAGTCTGCCGGGGTCCAGCCCCGCTGGATCCAGGGAATTCGACGGATGGACGGCGTTGTCGTGGAAAGTCTTTTTTATTTATTAACGTAAGATTAGATTAAGAAATTATAGTGTAGTAAGAAGATTAACTGGAGGAAAAGGGCTGAATAGCTTGGTTTACGTGGAAGACCAATAAAATTCCAGACAAGGAATTTTCACCATCTATGTTGGGCCACCAGCCCCTGCTTGAATATCTAAGGGTGCCTCGCCTTAAGCTCCCTTTCGTGCAGGTCTTAACAGCCAGGCAAGTAAGTAGAGCTGGCGAGCCTCCGCGTCCCCTGGTGGTGATTCAGCCTGAAGTTAAAGTAAAAAGCAGAGAGAAGGAAAGGGAGAGAAGAAGAAAGAGAGAAAAAGACACGGGGGGAGCCTGAGTCCCAAGAAACCAGGCCGAGAGACTAGTTTGAGAAACTGGTCCGAGAAACTGGCCCCATCCTTTTATTGTTCATAAAGCCTTTTATACTTTTGATAAAACATGGAGTTCAATGGGTAACACAAAATTATGTAGCGTTCGCACCCCAGACTCTTTCTGTACATCATTTTGTATACAAAAGGTCTCTGGTGATTTACATTATCTTCTGGCCAAGAGGCTTGTTAAACACTTTTTGGCTCTCTTCCTTAATGAATGTTAATTTTGTTTCCTCTGAAGTGTTTTTTCTTTAATCTGCATTTCCTTAAAGCATTAAAGTTACATCTCTATAGAACAAAGGTGCAGTGGGTTATAACAAAGAAGGTACTTAACTCAAAGATCTAATGTTGCTAATACCAGGTCTACTACTTGTTTTTTTAATATACCAACTCTATCTAAAAATAAAGGATATGAAAATTTAGCAGCAAGCATTGACCCCAAAAAATGAAACTTTTAATCAGTCCTATTATAAAGATTTTGACTCCTCGGATGCCCCTACATTCCTAGGATGTTTTAAGCTTCCTGTGCCTCCTGGGGAAAGGAGGCCTCAAACAATCACATGCCCAGCTGTACGAGTCCTGCAGGCAGGCTAGAAAGCATTCAGAGGGGTTTTTGGATTGAAACACTCTTTCAAATGCAGAAGACTAAAGCCCTGAATTGACTTTTTCCAGAAAATGTCAGAAGAGTGGAAAAGCAGAGCAAAAAAGCCGGCAGATTTTTGTTGGGTACATGCGTAGGAACTTCCAGAGGGGTCCCTGAAGTCTGAACACACCATGCCTATGTCAGCTTTCTTCCTCATGACGTTATCACGGCGGGAGTCCTCATACTGGCTCCCAGCATCAGTCCAATTCAGAGGAACCTGTTTTCCCTGCACTGCCTCAACTTTCACGCTGAGGATCAACTCACACCACGGTGGCACGAGGGAAAGCCCTGTGAAGAAAGCCTCGTGGGAAAGCCTCCAGGGAAAGCCACAGATCCCTTGATCCACACGACGGGAAGCGTGACCCTGCTGCTACAGCTCGGGAGGAAAGCACACGTGCGTGCCCTCACTTGAGAGGAGGATTGACTCTCCAGGGGAGACTCCAGAAGAACCCCAATATCCATGTCAGCACTGCAGAGGAAACGTCAGGTTCCGGCCCCGAATCCACACAAGTTGTTCGGCCCGGGCATCAACAGGAGAGTTATCAAGAGAAGCCCCCCAGCATCTGGCATGGGGACTGGCCTTTGATGAAGCCACCAGAGCGGGTCCCTGAGGTCCCCGTCGTAAGTCGGGAGCACCTGCCGCAACTCGTGAAAATCCAGGAGGTTCTCCCCTCCAGGCGAGATGAGGCCCATTTCCAATGAGGTGTCTCGAGGCTAATTACATCTAATCTCTGGAACTTCCAAAGGGTCCTTCACACCCTTGCTGCAACTCAAGAAGTTCCCCCGACATTCCCATCTCCACTCGAGAGGAAACACGAGGGTCCTGCCCACATCCAGAGTAGCCCCCGTTTCATCCTCCCTAGCTAGAGATGAGGGATCCTTTCCCTGCTTGGTCGGGAAAGAACTTCCGGCATTCCGTCGCATCTCAGGTTGAGGCCGCTCTCCCAGAGGAAGGGAGAGAGGAACTCCATGGTCGTGCCCACCATTCCAAGTGTCCCCAGATGTCTCAGTCCATTCCAGAGGGATCTTGTTTTTACAGAGTGTTTAAACTTTCATGCCGAGGAATCGCCTCACACCAAGGTGGCACGGGGGACAGCCCTGTGGGAAAGCCTCGTGGGAAATCCTCTAGGAAAAGCCTAGAGGAAAAGCCAAGGGATCCATTGATCCACGCGACCGGGAAGCATGACACTGCTGCTACAGCTCGGGAGGAAAGGAGCATGCGGCATGCCCCACTCGAGACGAGGACTGATTCCCCTTGGGAGACTTCAGAAGTATCCCAAAACATGTCAGCACTGGAGAGGAATACTCAGGTTCTGGCCCCACTCCACCGAAGGTCTTGGGCCCCGGCATCTACCGGTGAGGAATCCCGAGAGGCCCTCTAGCAACTCGCATGGGGACTGGTCTTCCTAAGGCCAAACAGAACGGGTCCCTGAGGTCCCCGTCGTAAGTCGAGAGCATCTGCCACAACTCGGGAAAATGAAGGAGATTCTCCCCTTCAGGCGAGATGAGGCCCATTTCCACTGAGACGTCTCGAGGCTAATCACACCTAACCTCTGGAACTTCCAAAGGGTCTTTCACACCCTTGTTACAACTCAAGAAGATCCAGGAGAGACCCGTCGCCACTACATAGGAATCACCAGGGTACCACCCACATCCAGAGGAGCCCCAATTCCCCCTCCTAGCTCAATGTGAGGGATGCTTTCCCTGATTGGCTGGGAAAGAATTCCTGTCGAACCTGTCGCATCTCAAGAGGAGGCACGCTCCACAAGAAAGGTGAGTGGAACTCCAGGGTCGTTCCACCATTCCAAGAGTCCCCCCCAGATGTCTCAGTCCTTTCCAGAGGAACTTGTTTACCCTGCACTGCCTCGACGTTCACGCGGAGGACCGACTCACACGATGGTGGCACGTGGGACAGCCTGTGGGAAAGCCTCGTGGGAAAGCCTCGTGGGAAAGCCTCGAGGGAAAACAAGAAACCCCTTGATCAACCCAACGGGAAAATTGACTCTGCTCCTAATGCTCGGGAGAAAAGCGCACGTGCATGCCCCCATTGGAGACGAAGATGACTCCCTGTGGAGACTCCAGTAGTACCCAAGATCGATGTCAGCACTGGAGAGGAAACCTCAGGTTCGGGCACCGACTCCAAACAAGGTCTTAGGCCCCGTCATCAACCGGAGAGGAATCCCGAGAGGCCCCTTAGCAACTCGCAAGTGGACTGGCATTTCCTGAGCGGACCAGAGCGGGTTACATAAGTCCCGGTCGTAACTGGAGAGCCCTGCTGAAACTCGATAAAATCCAGGAGGTTCTCCCCTGCAGGCGAGATGAGGCCCATTTC
>NW_017197068.1:0-8235 GCF_001704415.2 Capra hircus
CCGGGCATCAACAGGAAGTTATCAAGAGAAGGCCCCCCAGCATCTGCATGGGGACTGGACTTGATGAAGTCACCAGAGCGGGTCCCTGAGGTCCCCCGTCGTAAGTCGGGACACCTGCCGCAACTCGAGAAAATCCAGGAGGTTCTCCCCTCCAGGCGAGATGAGGCCCATTTCCAATGAGGTGTCTCGAGGCTAATTACATCTAATCTCTTGGAACTTCCAAAGGGTCCTTCACACCCTTGCTGCAACTCAAGAAGTTCCCCGACATTCCCATCTCCACTCGAGAGGAAACACGAGGGTCCTGCCACATCCAGAGTAGCCCCGTTTCATCCTCCTAGCTAGAGATGAGGGATCCTTTCCCTGCTTGGTCGGGAAAGAACTTCCGGCATTCCGTCGCATCTCAGGTGGAGGCGCTCTCCACAGGAAGGGAGAGAGGAACTCCATGGTCGTGCCACCATTCCAAGCGTCCCCAGATGTCTCAGTCCATTCCAGAGGATCTTGTTTTACAGGAGTGCTTAAACTTTCATGCCGAGGATCGCCTCACACCACGGTGGCACGGGGGACAGCCTGTGGGAAAGCCTCGTGGGAAATCCTCTAGGAAAAGCCTAGAGGAAAGCCACAGATCCATTGATCCACGCGACGGGAAGCATGACACTGCTGCTACAGCTCGGGAGGAAAGAGCATGCACATGCCCCACTCGAGACGAGGACTGATTCCCTTGGGAGACTTCAGAAGTATCCCAAAAACATGTCAGCACTGGAGAGGAATACTCAGGTTCTGGCCCCCACTCCACCGAAGGTCTTGGGCCCCGGCATCTACCGGTGAGGAATCCCGAGAGGCCCTCTAGCAACTCGCATGGGGACTGGTCTTCCTAAGGCCAACAGAACGGGTCCCTGAGGTCCCGTCGTAAGTCGAGAGCACCTGCCACAACTCGAGAAAATGAAGGAGATTCTCCCCTTCAGGCGAGATGAGGCCCATTTCCACTGAGACGTCTCGAGGCTAATCACACTAACCTCTGGAACTTCCAAAGGGTCCTTCACACCCTTGTTGCGACTCAAGAAGATCCAGAAGAGACCCGTCGCCACTACATAGGAATCACCAGGGTACCACCCACATCCAGAGGAGCCCCAATTCCCCCTCCTAGCTCAATGTGAGGGATGCTTTCCCTGATTGGCCGGGAAAGAATTCCTGTCGTACCTGTCGCATCTCAAGAGGAGGCACGCTCCACAAGAAAGGTGAGAGGAACTCCAGGGTCGTTCCACCATTCCAAGAGTCCCCCAGATGACTCAGTCCTTTCCAGACGAACTTGTTTACCCTGCACTGCCTCGACGTTCAGCAGGAGGACCGACTCACACGATGGTGGCACGTGGGACAGCCCTGTGGGAAAGCCTCGTGGGAAAGCCACGTGGGAAAGCCTCGAGGGAAAACAAGAAACCCTTTGATCAACCCAACGGGAAAATTGACTCTGCTCCTAATGCTCGGGAGAAAAGCGCACGTGCATGCCCCATTGGAGACGAAGATGACTCCCCTGTGGAGACTCCCAGTAGTACCCAAGATCCATTTCAGCACTGGAGAGGAAACCTCAGGTTCGGGCACCGATTCCAAAAAAGGTCTTAGGCCCCGTCATCGACCGGAGAGGAATCCGAGAGGCCCCTTAGCAACTCGCAAGTCGACTGGCATTAACCTGAGTGGACCAGAGCGGGTTACATAAGTCCCGGTCGTAACTGGAGAGCACCTGCTGAAACTCGAGAAAACCCAGGAGGTTCTCCCCTGCAGTCGAGATGAGGCGCATTTCCGCTGAGACGTCTCGAGTCTAATCACACCTAACCTCTGGAACTTCCAAAGGGTCCTTCACACCCTTGCTGCAACTCAAGAAGATCCCTACATACCTCTCTCCACTCGAGAGGAAGAACGAGAGTCCCGCCCACATACAGAGGAGCCCCGTTTCCGCCTCCTAGCTCGAGAGGAGGGATCCTTTCCCTGCATGGTCAGGAAAGAACTCCCGGCGGTTCCTGTCTCATCTCAAGAGGAGGCGCTCTCCACAGGAAAGGCGAGAGGAACTCCAGGGTCGTGCCACCATTCCCAGAGTCCCCCAGATGTCTCAGTCCATTCCAGGGAAACCTGTTTTCCCTGCACTGCTTCGACTTTCAAGCCGAGGATCGACTCACACCACGGTGGCACGTGGGACAGCCCTGTGGGAAAGCCTCGTGGGAAAGCCTCCTGGGAAAAGCCTCGAGGGAAAGCCACAGATCCCTTGATCCAAGGGAAGGGAAGCGTGACAGTTCTGCTACAGCTCGGGAGGAAAGCGAACGTGCATGCCCCCACTCGAGACGAGGACTGACTCCCCTGGGGAGACTCCAGAAGTACCGTAAGATGCATGTCAGCACTGGAGAGGAATCCTCAGGTTCCGGCACCGACTCCACACAAGGTCTTAGGCCCAGGCGTCGAAGGGAGAGGAATCCCGAGAGACCCCGAGCAACTCGCATGGGGACTGGCCTTTCCTGAGGCCACCAGAGCGGGTCCCTGAGGTCCCCGTCATAAGTCAAGAGCACCTGCCGAAACTCGAGAAAATCCAGGAGGTTCTCCCCTCCAGGCGAGATGAGGCCCATTTCCGCTCAGGCGTCTCGAGGCTAATCACACCTAACCCCTGGAACTTCCAAAGGGTCCTTCACACCCTTGCTACAACTCAAGAAGTTCCCCAACATACCTGACTCCACTCGAGAGGAAGCACGAGAGTCCCGCCCACATCCAGAGCAGCCCCGTTTCCGCCTCGTACCTCGCGGTCAGGTATCCTTTTCCTGTATGTTCCGGAAAGAATTCCGGTGTTCCCGTCGCATCTCAAGAGGAGGTGCTCTCCACAGGAAAGGCGAGAGAAACTCCAGTGTCGTGCCATCTTTCCAAGAGTCCCCCAGATATCTCAGTGTGCCGGGGTCCAGCCCCGCTGGATCCAGGGAATTCGATGGATGGACGGCGTTGACATGGAAAGTCTTGTGTATTTATTAATGTAAGATGAGATTAAGAAATTATAGGGTAGTAAGAAGATTAACTGGAGGAAAAAGGCTGAATAGCTAGGTTTACGCGGAAGGCCAATAAAATTCCGACAAGGAATTTTCTGGCGGACTCTGGGAATGGTGGCACGACCCTCGAGTTCCTCTTGCCTTTCCTGTGGAGAGCGCCTCCTCTTGAAATGCGCCGGGAACGCCGGGAATTCTTTCCCGACCACGCAGGGAAAGGATCCCTCCTCTCGAGCTAGGAGGCGGAAACGGGGCTCCTCTAGATGTGGGCGGGACTCTCGTGCTTCCACTCGAGCGGAGACGGGTATGTCGGGGAACTTCTTGAGTTGCAGCAAGGGTGTGAAGGACCCTTTGGAAGTTCCAGAGGTTAGGTGTGATTAGCCTCGAGACGCCTCAGCGGAAATGGGCCTCATCTCGCCTGGAGGGGAGAACCTCCTGGATTTTCTCGAGTTGCGGCAGGTGCTTTCGACTTACGACGGGGACCTCAGGGACCCGCTCTGGTGGCCTCAGGAAAGGCCAGTCCCCATGCAAGTTGCTCGGGGGCCTCTCGGGATTCCTCTACCCTCGATGCCGGGGCCTAAGATCTTGTGTGGAGTCGGTGCCGGAACCTGAGGATTCCTCTCCAGTGCTGACATGGATCTTGGGGTACTTCTGGAGTCTCCCCAGGGGAGTCAGTCCTCCTCTCGAGTGGGGGCATGCACGTGCGCTTTCCTCCCGAGCTGTAGCAGCAGTCTCACGCTTCCCTTCGCGTATATCAAGGGATCTGTGGCTTTCCCTCGAGGCTATCCCACCAGGCTTTCCCACGAGGCTTTCCCACAGGGCTGTCCCACGTGCCACCGTAGTGTGAGTTGATTCTCGGCTTGAAAGTCGAGGCAGTGAAGGGAAAACAGGTTTCCCTGGACTGGACGGAGACATCTGGGGGACTCTGGGAATGGTGGCACGACCCTGGAGTTCCTCTCGCCTTTCCTGTGGAGAGCGCCTCCTCTTGAGATGCGACGGGAACGCCGGAAATTCTTTCCCGACCAGGCAGGGAAAGGATCCCTCGTCTCAAGCTATGAGGCGGAAACGGGGCTCCTCTGGATGTGGTCGGGACTCTGGTGTTTCCTCTCGAGTGGAGACGGGTATGTCGGGGAACTTCTTGAGTTGCAGCAAGGGTGTGAATGACACTTTTGGAAGTTAAAGAGGGTAGATGTGATTAGCCTCGAGACGCCTCAGCAGAAATGTGCCTCATCTCGCCTGGAGGGTGGAACCTCCTGGATTTTCTGGACTTGCGGCAGGTGATCTCGACTTACGACTGGGACCTCAGGGACCCGCTCTGGTGGCCTCAGGAAAGGCCAGTCCCCATGTGAGTTGCTCGGGGGCCTCTCGGGATTCCCTTCCGTCGATACCGGGGCCTAAGACTATTGTGTGGAGTCGGTGCCGGAACCTGAGGATTCCTCTCTAGTGCTGCCATGGATCTTCGGGTACTTCTGGAGTCTCCCCAGAGGAGTCAGTCCTCGTCTCGAGTGGGGGCATGCACGTTCGATTTCCTCCCGAGCTGTAGCAGCAGTGTCACGCTTCCCTTCGCATGGATCAAGGGGTCTGTGGCTTTCCCACGAGGCTTTCCCACAGGGCTGTCCCACGTGCCACCGTGGTGTGAGTCGATCCTCGGCTTGAAAGTCGAGGCACTGCAGGGAAAACAGGTTTCCCTGGAATGGACTGAGACATCTGGGGGACTCTGGGAATGGTGGCACGACCCTGGAGTTCCTCTCGCCTTTCCTTTGGAGAGAGCCTCCTCTTGAGATGCGACGGAAAGGCGCGGGAATTCTTTCCCGACCTCGCAGGGAAAGGATCCCTCCTCTTGAGCTAGGAGGCAGTAACGGTTCTCCTCTGAATGTGGGCGGGACTTCGTGCTTCCTCTCGAATGGAGACGGGTAAGTCGGGGAACTTCTTGAGTTGCAGCAAGGGTGTGAAGGACCCTTTGGAAGTTCCAGAGGTTAGGTGTGATTAGCCTCCAGACGCCTCAGCGGAAATGGGCCTCATCTCGCCTGGAGGGGAGAACCTCCTGCATTTTCTCGAGTTGCGGCAGGTGCTCTTCGACTTACAACAGGGACCTCAGGGACCCGCTCTGGTGGCCTCTGGAAAGGCCAGTCCGCCTGCGAGTTGCTCGGGGGACTCTCGGGATTCCTCTCCCGTCGATGCCGGTGCCGAAGACCTTGTGTTGAGTCGGTGCCGGAACCTGAGGATTCCTCTCCAGTGCTGACATGGATCTTGGGGAACTTCTGGAGTCTCCCCAGGGGAGTCAGACCTCATCTCGATTGGGGCCATGCACGTGCGCTTTCCTCCCTAGCTGTAGCAGCAGTGTTGCGCTTCCCTTCACGTGGATCAAGGGATCTGTGGCTTTCCGTCGAGGCTTTCTTTCGAGGCTTTCCCACAGGGCTGTCCCACGTGCCACCGTGGTGTGAGTTGATCCTCGGCTTGAAAGTCGAGGCAGTGCAGGGAAAACAGGTTTCCCTGGAATGGACTGAGACATCTGGGGGACTCTGGGAATGGTGACACGACCCTTGAGTCCCTCTCGCCTTTCCTGTGGAGAGCGCCTCCTCTTGAGATGCGACGGGAACGCCGGGAATTCTTTCCCGACCCGCAAGGAAAGGATCCCTCGTCTGCAGCTATGAGGCGGAAAAGGGTCTCCTCTGGATGAAGGCGGGACGCTCGGTCTTCCTCTCGAGTGGAGATGGGAATGTCGAGGAACTTCTTGAGTTGCAGCAAGGGTGTGAAGGACCCTTTGGAAGTTCCAGAGGTTAGGTGTGATTAGCCTCGAGATGCCTCAGTAGAAGCGAGCCTCACCTCGCCTGGAGGGGAGAATCTCCTGGATTTTCTCGAGTTGCGGCAGGTGCTCTCAACTTACGACGGGGACCTCAGGGACGCACTCTGGTGGCCTCAGGAAATGCCAGTCCCCATGCGAGTTGTTCGGGGGCCTCTCGGGATTCCACTCCCATCGATGCCGGAGCATAAGGCCTTGTGTGGAGTCCGGTGCCGGAACCTGAGGATTTCTCTCCAGTGCTGATATGGATCTTGGGGAACTTCTGGAGTCTCCCCAGGGGAGTCAGAACTCGTCTCGAGTGGGGGCATGCACGTGCGCTTTCCTCCCGAGCTGTAGCAGCAGGGTCACGCTTCCCTTCGCGTGGATCAAGGGATCTGTGGCTTTCCCTCGAGGCTTTCCCACGAGGCTTTCCCACGAGGCTTTCCCACAGGGGTGTCCCACGCGCCACCGTGGTGTGAGTCGAAAATCGGCTTGAAAGTCGAGGCAGTGCAGGGAAAACAGGTTTCCCTGAAATGGACTGAGACATCTGGGGGACTCTGGGAATGGTGGCACGACCCTGCAGTTCCTCTCGCCTTTCCTGTGGAGAGTGCCTCCTCTTGAGATGCGACGGGAAAGCCGGGAATTCTTTCCCGACCACGCAGGGAAAGGATCCCTCCTCTCGAGCTAGGAGGCAGAAACGGGTCTCCTCTGGATGTGGGCGGGAGTCTCGTGCTTCCTTTGGAGTGGAGCCGGGTAAGTCGGGGAACTTCTTGAGTAGCAGCAAGGGTGTGAAGGACCCTTTGGAAGTTCCAGAGTTTAGGTGTGATTAGCCTCGAGAAGTCTGAGCGGAAATGGGCCTCATCTCGCCTGGAGGGGAGAACCTCCTGGATTTTCTCGAGTTTGCGGCAGGTGGTCTCGACTTACGACGGGGATCTCAGGGACCCGCTCTGGTGGCCTCAGGAAAGGCCAGTCCCCATGCGAGTGGCTCGGGGGCCTCTCGGGATTCCTCTCCCGTTGATGCCGGGGCCTAAGATCTTGTGTGGAGTCCGTGCCGGAACCTGAGGATTCCTCTCCACTGCTGACATGGATCTTGGGGTACTTCTGGAGTCTCCCCAGGGGAGTCAGTCCTCGTCTCGAGTGGGGGATGCACGTGCGCTTTACTCTCGTGCTGTAGCAGCAGGGTCGCGCTTCCCTTCGCGAGGATCAAGGGATCTGTGGCTTTCCCTCGAGGCTTTCCCACGAGGCTTTCCCACGAGGCTTTCCCACAGGGCTGTCCCAAGTGCCACCGAGGTGTGAGTGGATCCTCGGCTTCAAAGTCGAGGCAGTGCAGGGAAAACAGGTTTCCCTGGAATGGTCTGAGACATCAGGGGGACTCTGGGAATGGTGGCACAACCCTGGAGTTCCTCTCGCCTTTCCTGTGGAGAGCGCCTCCTCTTGAGATGCGACGGGAACAACGGGAATTCTTTCCCGACCACGCAGGGAAAGAATCCCTCCTTTCGAGATAGGAGGCAGAAACGGGGCTCCTCTGGATGTGGGCGGGACTCTCGTGCTTCCTCTCGAGTGGAGACGGGTATGTCTGGGAACTTCTTGACTTGCAGCAAGGGTGTGAAGAACCCTTTGTAAGTTCCAGATCTTAGGATGTGATTAGCCTCAGACGCCTCAGCGGAAATGGGCCTCATCTCGCCTGGAGGGGAGAACCTCCTTGATTTTCCTCGAGTTGCGGCAAGTGCTCTCGACTTACGACGGGGGACTCAGGGACACTCTCTGGTGGCCTCAGGAAAGGCTAGTCCCCTTGCGAGTTGCTCGGGGCCTCTCGGGATTCCTGCTCCGTCGATGTGCGGGCTAAGACCTTGTGTGGCAGTCGGTGCCAGAACCTGAGGATTCATTTCCAGTGCTGACATGGATCTTGGGTACTTCTGGAGTCTCCCCAGGGGAGTCAGTCCTCGTCTCAAGTGGGGCGCAGGCACATGAGCTTTCCCCCCGGTCTGTAGCAGCAGTGTGGCGATTCCTTCGCGTGGATCAAGGGATCTGTGGCTTTCCCTCGAGGCTTTCCACGAGGGCTTTCCCACGAGGATTTTCCCACAGGGCTGTCCACGTGCCACCATGGTGTGAGTCGATCCTCGGCTTGAAAGTCGAGGCAGTGCAGGGAAAACAGTTTTCCCTGGAATGGACTGAGACATCTGGGGTCTCTGGGAATGGTGGCACAACCCAGGAGTTCCTCTCGCCTTTCCTGTGGGAGCGCCTCCTCTTGAGATGCGACGGGAACAACGGGAATTATTTCCCGACCACGAAGGGAAAGGATTCCTCCTCTCGAGCTAGGAGGCAGAAATGGGGCTCCTCTGGATGTGGCCGGGACTC
Source organism: Capra hircus (assembly GCF_001704415.2). Taxonomy (NCBI): domain Eukaryota; kingdom Metazoa; phylum Chordata; class Mammalia; order Artiodactyla; family Bovidae; genus Capra; species Capra hircus. The sequence goes on from NW_017197068.1 coordinate 8,155, forward strand.
TCGTGCTTCCTCTCGAGTGGAGACGGGTATGTCGGGGGAACTTCTTGAGTTGCAGCAAGGGTGTGAAGGACCCTTTTAGAA
>NW_017197069.1:0-8233 GCF_001704415.2 Capra hircus
AGGTAGGCGTAAACGGGGCTCCTCTGGATGTGGCGGTACTCTCGGTGGCTTCTGCTGAGTGGAGAGCGGGTGTGTCGGGGATCCTTCTTGAGTGGGCAAAGCAAGGGTGTGAAGGACCGGACCTTTGGAAGTTTTCCAGAGGTTTTAGGTGTGATAAGCCTCGAGAAACCCCTCAAGGGGCAAATGGGGCCTCATCGTCGTGCTGGAGGGGAGTAACCTCCACTGGATGTTCATCGAGTTGCGGAGGTGGCTGCCTCGATATTAAGCGACGGGGAACCTCAGGGACCGCTCTGGCGGCCCTCAGGAAAGGGCCAATCGCCAATGGCGTGTTGCTGCGGGGGCTCATCAGGATTCCTCTCGACCCCGTCGATGCCGAGGCCTAAAAGCCCTTCTCCTGTGGATCGGTTGCCGGAGACTGGAGGATTGTCTAAGTGTGACATGAATATTGGGGTAGCTTCTGGAGTATCACCGCGGGAAGTCCGTCTACTCGAGTGGCGGGAATGGCACGTGCGCTGTTTGCCTCCCCGAGGCTGGTAGCAGGCAGTGGTCACGCTTCATTTCGCTGTGATCAAGGGATCTGTGGCTTCGCGGCTCGACTTTCCCAGCGAGGCTTTCCCATGAAATCTTTTCCACAGGGTCTCTCACGTCCACGTGGTGTGAGTCGATCCTCGATTGAAAGTCGAGGCAGTGCAGGAAAACAAGGGGGGGTTTTGCCCTGGAATGGGACTGAGACATCTGGGGGTACTCTGGGAATGGTATGGACACGACCCTGGAGTTCGTTCCTCTCGCCTTTCCTGTGGATAGCGCCTCCTCTTGATGCGACGGAAACGCCGGAATTCTTTTCCGAGCATGCAGTGAAAGGATCCCTCCTCTCGAGCTAGGAGACGGAAACGGGGCTCCTCTGGATGTGCCGGGAGTCTCGTGCTTCCTCTCAAGTGGAGACGGTATGTCGCGGGAACTTCTGAGTTGCTACAAGGTGTTGAAAGACCCTTTGGAAGTTCCAGATGTTAGATGTGATTAGCCTCGAGACGCCACAGCGCGAAATGGGCCTCATCTCGCCTGGAGGGGAGAACCTCGTGGATTTTCTCGAGTTGCGGCAGGTGCTCTCGACTTACGACAGGGACCTCAGGGACCCGCTCAGGTGGCCTCAGGGAAGGCCAGTCCCCATGCGAGTTGCTCGGGCCTCTCGGGATTTCCTCTCCCGTCGATGCTGGGGCCTACGATCTTGTGTGGAGTCGGTGCCGGAAACTGAGGATTCCTCTCCAGTGCTGACATGGATCTTGGGGTACTTCTGGAGTCTCCCAGGGGAGTCAGTCCTCGTCTGGAGTGGGGCATGCACGTGCGCTTTCCTCCCGAGCTGTAGCAGCAGTGTCGCACTTCACTTCACGTGGATCTAGGAACAGGGGCTTTCCCTCGAGGCTTTCCCATGAGGCTTTCCCACAGGGCTGTCCCACGTGCCACCGTGGTGTGAGTCGATCCTTGGCTTGAAAATTCCAGGCAGTGCAGGGAAAACAGGTTTCCCTGGAATGGACGGAGATATCTGGGGACTCTGGGAATGGTGGCACGACCCTGGAGTTCCTCTCGGCCTTTCCTGTGGAGAGCGCCTCCTCTTGAAATGCGTCGGGAATCGCCGGGTATTCTTTACCGAGCACGCAGTGAAAGGATCCCTCCTCTCGAGCTAGGAGGACGGAAACGGGGCTCCTCTGGATGTGGGCGGGACTCTCGTGCTTCCTCTCGAGTGGAGACGGGTATGTCGGGGAACTTCTTGAGTTGCAGCAATGGTGTGAAGGACCCTTTGGAAGTTCCAGAGGTTAGGTGTGAATAGCCTCGAGACGCCTCAGCGGAAATGGGCCTCATCTCGCCTGGAGGGGAGAACCTTCCTGGATTTTTTCGAGTTGGGACAGGAGCTCTCGACTTCAGACGGGGACCTCAGGCACCCGCTCTGCTGGCCTCAGGAAAGGCCAGTCCCCATGCGAGTTGCATCGGGGGCCTCTCGTGATTCCTCTCCCGTCGATGCTGGGGCCTAAGACCTTGTGTGGAGTCAGTGCCGGAACCTGAGGATTCCTCTCCAGTGCTGACATTGATCTTCGGGTACTTCTGGAGTCTCCCCAGGGGAGTCAGTCCTCGTCTCGAGTGGGGGCATGCACGTGCGCTTTCCTCCCGAGCTTGCAGCAGCAGTGTCACGCATTCTCTTCGCATGGGTCAAGGGATCTTTGCCTTTCCCTCGAGGCTTTCCAAAGGGCTGTTCCACGTGCCACCGTGGTGTGTGTCTATTTCAATCCTCGGCTTGAAAGTCGAGGCAGTGCAGGGAAAACAGGTTTCCCTGGAAAGGACTGAGACATCTGTGGACTCTCGGAATGGTGGCACGACCCTGGAGTTCCTCTCGCCTTTCCTGTGGAGAGCGCCTCCTCTTGAGATGCGACGGGAACGCCGGGAATTCTTTGCCGAACACGCAGGGAAAGGATCCCTCCTCTCGAGCTAGGAGGCGGAAACGGGGCTCCTCTGGATGTGGGCGGGACTCTAGTGCTTCCTCTCGAGTGGAGATGGGCATCTTGGGGAAACTTGTTGAGTTGCAGCAAGGTTGTGAAAGACCCTTTGGAAGTTCCAGAGGTTTGGTGTGATTAGTCTAGAGAGACCTCAGCGGAAATGGGCCCTCATCTCGCCTGCAGGGGAGAACCTCCTGGATTTCCTCGAGTTGCAGGCACGGTGCTCTCGACTTACGACGGGGACCTCAGGGACCCGCTCTGGTGGCCTCAGGAAAGGCCATTCCCCATGCGAGTTGCCCGGGGGCCTCTCGGGATTCCTCTCCTTCGATGCCGGGGCCTAAGACCTTGTGTGGAGTCAGTGCCGGAACCTGAGGATTCCTCTCCAGTGCCTGACATGGATCTTGGGGACTTCTGGAGTCTCCCCAGGGGAGTCAGTCCTCGTCTCGAGTGGGGGCATGCACGTGCGCTTTCCTCCCGAGCTGTAGGCAGCAGTGTCGAGCTTCCAATTCGCGTGGATCAAGGATCTGTGGCTTTCCCTCGAGGCTTTCCCACGGAGGCTTTTCCCACGAGGCTTTCCCAAAGGGCTGTCCCACGTGCCACCAAGGTGTGAGTCGATCCTCGGTCTTGAAAGTCGAGGCAGTGCAGGGAAAAACAGGTTTCCCTGGAATGGACGGAGACATCTGGGGGACTCTGGGAATGGTGGCACGACCCTGGAGTTCCTCTCGCCTTTCCTGTGGAGAGCGCCTCCTCTTGAGATGCGACGGGAACGCCGGGAATTCTTTCCCGACCACGCAGGGAAAGGATCCCTCCTCTCGAGCTAGGAGGCGGAAACGGGGCTCCTCTGGATGTGGGCGGGACTCTCGTGCTTCCTCTCGAGTGGAGACGGGTATGTCGGGGAACTTCTTGAGTTGCAGCAACGGGTGTGAATGGACCCTTTGGAAGTTCCAGAGGTTTAGGTGTGATTAGCCTCGAGACGCCTCAGCGGAAATGGGCCTCATCTCGCCTGGAGGGGAGAACCTCCTGGATTTTCTCGAGTTGCAGGCAGGTGCTCTCGACTTACGACGGGGACCTCAGGGACCCGCTCTGGTGGCCACAGAAAAGGCCAGTCCCCATGCGAGTTGCTCGGGGGCTCTCGGGATTCCTCTCCCGTCGATGCCGGGGCCTAAGACCTTGTGTGGAGTCAGTGCCGGAACCTGAGGATTCCTCTCCAGTGCTGACAATGGATCTTGGGGTACTTCTGGAGTCTCCGCAGGGGAGTCAGTCTGTTTGCAGGAGCTCCCCCCACTCGAGACGAGGACTGACTCCCCTGGGGAGACTCCAGAAGTACCCCAAGATCCATGTCAGCACTGGAGAGGAATCCTCAGGTTCCGGCACTGACTCCACACAAGGTCTTAGGCCCCGGCATCGACGGAGAGGAATCCCGAGAGCCCCCGAGCAACTCGCATGGGGACTGGCCTTTCCTGAGGCCACCAGAGCGGGTCCCTGAGGTCCCCGTCCTAAGTGGAGAGCACCTGCTGCAACTCGAGAAAATCCAGGAGGTTCTCCCCTCCAGGCGAGATGAGGCCCATTTCCGCTGAGGCGTCTCGAGGCTATCACACCTAACCTCTGGAACTTCCAAAGGGTCCTTCACACCCTTGCTGCAACTCAAGAAGTTCCCCGACATACCCGTCTCCACTCGAGAGGAAGCACGAGAGTCCCGCCCACATCCAGAGGAGCCCCGTTTACGCCTCCTAGCTCGAGAGGAGGGATCCTTTCCCTGCGTGGTCGGGAAAGAATTCCCGGCGTTCCCGTCGCCATCTCAAGAGGAGGCGCTCTCCACAGGAAAGGCGAGAGGAACTCCAGGGTCGTGCCACCATTCCAGAGTCCCCCAGATGTCTCCGTCCATTCCAGGGAAACCTGTTTTTCCTGCACTGCCTCGACTTTCAAGACGAGGATCGACTCACACCTTGGTGGCACGTGGGACAGCCCTTTGGGAAAGCCTCGTGGGAAAGCCTCCTGGGAAAGCCTCGAGGGAAAGCCACAGATCCCTTGATCCACGCGAATGGAAGCTCGACACTGCTGCCTACAGCTCGGGAGGAAAGCGCACGTGCATGCCCCCACTCGAGACGAGGACTGACTGCCCTGGGGAGACTCCAGAAGTCCCCAAGATCCATGTCAGCACTGGAGAGGAATCCTCAGGTTCCGGCACTGACTCCACACAAGGTCTTAGGCCCCGGCATCGAAGGAGAGGAATCCCGAGAGGCCCCCGGGCAACTCGCATGGGGAATGGGCCTTTCCTGAGGCCACCAGAGCGGGTCCCTGAGGTCCCGTCGTAAGTCGAGAGCACCTGCCGCAACTCAAGGAAATCCAGGAGGTTCTCCCCTGCAGGCGAGATGAGGCCCATTTCCGCTGAGGTCTCTCTAGACTAATCACACCAAACCTCTGGAACTTCCAAAGGGTCTTTCACAACCTTGCTGCAACTCAACAAGTTCCCCAAGATGCCCATCTCCACTCGAGAGGAAGCACTAGAGTCCCGCCCACATCCAGAGGAGCCCCGTTTCCGCCTCCTAGCTCGAGAGGAGGGATCCTTTCCCTGCGTGTTCGGCAAAGAATTCCTGGCGTTCCCGTCGCATCTCAAGAGGAGCGCTCTCCACAGGAAAGGCGAGAGGAACTCCAGGTCGTGCCACCATTCCCAGAGTCCCACAGATGTCTCAGTCCTTTCCAGGGAAACCTGTTTTCCCTGCACTGCCTCGACTTTCAAGCCGAGGATTGAAATAGACACACACCACGGTGGCACGTGGACAGCCCTTGGGAAAGCCTCGAGGGAAAGGCAAAGATCCCTTGACCCATGCGAAGAGAAGCGTGACACTGCTGCTGCAGCTCGGGAGAAAGCGCACGTGCATGCCCCACTCGAGACGAGGACTGACTCCCCTGGGGAGACTCCAGAAGTACCCAAGATCAATGTCAGCACTGGAGAGGAATCCTCAGGTTCCGGCACTGACTCCACACAAGGTCTTAGGCCCCAGCATCGACAGGAGAGGAATCACGAGAGGCCCCCGTGCAACTCGCATGGGGACTGGCCTTTCCTGAGGCCAGCAGAGCGGGTGCCTGAGGTCCCCGTCTAAGTCGAGAGCTCCTGCCCAACTCGAAAAAATCCAGAAGGTTCTCCCCTCCAGGCGAGATGAGGCCCATTTCCGCTGAGGCGTCTCGAGGCTATTCACACCTAACCTCTGGAACTTACAAAGGGTCCTTCACACCATTGCTGCAACTCAAGAAGTTCCCCGACATACCCGTCTCCACTCGAGAGAAGCACGAGAGTCCCGCCCACATCCAGAGGAGCCCCGTTTCCGTCTCCTAGCTCGAGAGGAGGGATCCTTTCACTGCGTGCTCGGTAAAGAATACCCGGCGTTCCCGACGCATTTCAAGAGGAGGCGCTCTCCACAGGAAAGGCGAGAGGAACTCCAGGGTCGTGCCACCATTCCCAGAGTCCCACAGATATCTCCGTCCATTCCAGGGAAACCTGTTTTCCTGCACTGCCTGGAATTTCAAGCCAAGGATCGACTCACACCACGGTGGCATGTGGACAGCCCTGTGGGAAAGCCTCATGGGAAAGCCTCGAGGGAAAGCCCCTGTTCCCTAGATCCACGTGAAGTGAAGTGCGACACTGCTGCCACAGCTCGGGAGGAAAGCGCACGTGCATGCCCCCCACTCCAGACGAGGACTGACTCCCCTGGGAGACTCCAGAAGTACCCCAAGATCCATGTCAGCACTGGAGAGGAATCCTCAGTTTCGGCACCGACTCCACACAAGATCGTAGGCCCCAGCATCGACGGGAGAGGAATCCGAGAGGCCCCCGAGCAACTCGCATGGGGACTGGCCTTCCCTGAGGCCACCTGAGCGGGTCCCTGAGGTCCCTGTCGTAAGTCGAGAGCACCTGCCGCAACTCGAGAAAATCCACGAGGTTCTCCCCTCCAGGCGAGATGAGGCCCATTTCCGCTGTGGCGTCTCGAGGCTAATCACATCTAACATCTGGAACTTCCAAAGGGTCTTTCACACCCTTGTAGCAACTCAAGAAGTTCCCCCGACAATACCCGTCTCCACTTGAGAGGAAGCACGAGACTCCCGCCACATCCAGAGGAGCCCCGTTTCCGTCTCCTAGCTCGAGAGGAGGGATCCTTTCACTGCATGCTCGGAAAAGAATTCCCGGCGTTTCCGTCGCATCAAGAGGAGGCGCTATCCACAGGAAAGGCGAGAGGAACTCCAGGTCGTGCCACCATTTCCCAGAGTCCCCCAGATGTCTCAGTCCATTCCAGGGAAACCTGTTTTCCCTGCACTGCCTCGACTTTCAATCCGAGGATCGACTCACACCACGGTGTGGCACGTGGGAGAGCCCTGTGGAAAGATTCATGGGAAAGCCTCGTGGGAAAGCCTCGAGGGAAAGCCACAGATCCCTTGATCCACGCGAAATGAAGCGTGACACTGCCTGCTACAGCTCGGGAGGAAAGCGCACGTGCATTTCCCCCACTCGAGGTGAGGACGGACTCCCCGCGGAGACTCCAGAAGTACCCCAATATTCATGTCAGCACTGGAGACGAATCCTCAGGTTCCCGAACCGACTCCACAGAAGGTCTTAAGGCCTCGGCCCACTCGGATATGGGCGGGACTCTCGGATTCCTCTTGAGTGGAGCACGGGTATGTCGGGAACTTCTTGAGTTCGCAGCAAGGGTGTGAAGGACACTTTGGAAGTTTCAGAGTTAAAGATGTGATTACCCTAGTATGCCTCAGGCGTAAAATGGGCCTAATCTCGCTGCGAGGGAGACTCTGGATTTTCTCGAGTATGCGGCAGGTGCACTCTCGATTAGATGGGGACACTAGGCGATCGCTCTGGTGCCTCAGGAAAAGCGCAGTCCCATAGCGAGTTGTCCGGGGCTCTCCGCGATTCTCTCCGTCGATTGCTGGCGGCTATGACCTTTGGGACTCAGTGCTGACGAACCTGAGGATTTTTCCAGGAGACATGGATCTTAGGGTACTTCTGGGATCTCCCAGGGCAAGTCAGTCGCTTCGTCTCGGTGGGGGGGCATGCACGTGCGCTTTCTTCCGAGCAGGCAGCAGTGTCGCGCCTTCCTTCGTTGTGCGATCAAGATCCAGGGCTTTCTCGGTCTTTCCCACGAGGCTTTCCACGAGCTTTCCCACGGCTTGTCCCAGTGCCACAGATGGTGTGAGCTCGAACCTCGCTGGGCAAAGTCGCAGGCAGTGCAGGGAAAACAGGATTCCCTGGCAATGGGACTGAGATATCTGGTTGTCTCTGGCGAATGATGGCACGACCCTGGAGTTCCTCTCGCCTTTCCTGTGGGAGCGCCTCCTCTTGAGATGCGACGGGAACGCGAATTTCTTTCCGACCACGCAGGGAAAGCGACTCCCTTCACTCTCGAGTAGGAGGCGGAACGGCGCTCTCTGGATGTGGGCCGGACTTCTCGGCTTCCTCTCCGAGTGGGACGGGTGTGTCGGGCATCTATCTTGGTGGCAGCAAGGGTGTCGAGACCCTTTGGAAGTTCCAGAGGCTTAGGTGTGCATAAGCCTCGAGACGCTCAGGGGAAATGGGGCCTATCTCGTCTGAAGGGAAGAACCTCTTTGATGGTTTTCTCGAGTTGCGGGCAGGTGCTCTCGATTTACGACGGGGACCTCAAGGACCCGCTTGGTGGCCTCAGGAAAGCCAATCCCATGCGAGTTGCTCGGGGGAGCCTCTCAGGATTCCTCTCCGTCGATGC
>NW_017197070.1:0-8233 GCF_001704415.2 Capra hircus
TCCTTCCTGGAGAGCAGCCTAAAGCAAGGCAAGTCTGGGCAAGGCTAGCCCCGGCCAGAGCAGCCTCGGCCAGGAACTCTGCCAGATCGGGGCTCTGAGCAGAGCTAGAGCTCTGCCGTACTGGAGGCGCACTTAGCTCCGTGCAAGCAGGGCTTTCAACTTGACGGGGCTGGGCTGCCTCCTCTTCCCCCGAGGAGGCTCGCTTCCCTGCTGGCTGTGCACTCGCCTATCAGGCGGGGCGCAGGGCTCCTCCAGCAGGTCTTGCCTCAGGGGCTGCTTCCCCTGAGTTGGGGCTGTGGGCAGGAACCCAGACACGCAGGATCAGGCCCCAACCACCTGCACATGTCTCTGCTGGGGAGGAGAGTGCTAGGGAACCTACGTCTGTCATACACTTTCTGGGCACCCAAGGAATCAGCCTCCGTGTGTGCGGGGCTGAAAACCCCAGCCAGGGGCCCTGGGAGCCTGGTGCTCTCGGTGCGGCGCTGATTCTAGGCGGCCTAGAAACCGCTGGAGGAGCCCTGCAGTTGCCCTTCCCTTCCTCTGACAGAGCTCTCACTGCTGAAGCCCTTGGCAGTGTGCAACCCACCACCCCCTAAGCCCTCCCCAACCACGCCTGGCACCTATGTGCAAAGGCAAGGCAGGATTGGAGCTGAGGCAAGGAAGGCACCAGTGGCGTCTCCCAGGCTCGCTCAGACAGCTCCTTCCTGGGGAGGGAGCCTAAAAGCAAGGCAAGTCTGGGCAAGGCGAGCCCCCGGCCGAGCAGCCTCGCGCCAGAAACTCTGCCAGATCGGGGCTCTGAGCAGAGCTAGAGCTCTGCCGTACTGGAGGCCCACTTAGCTCCGTGCAAGCAGGGCTTTCCTCTTGACTGGGCTCGGCTGCCTCCTCTTCTCCCGAGGAGGCTCGCTACACTGCTGGCTGTGCTCTCGCCTATCAGGCGGGCGCGCAGGGCTCCTCCAGCAGGTCTTGCCTCAGGGGCTGCTTCCCCTGAGTTGGGCTGTGGGCGGAACCCAGACACGCAGGATAAGGCCCCAACCACCTGCACATGTCTCTGCTGGGGAGGAGAGTGCTAGGGAACCTACGTCTCTCACACACTTTCTAGGCACCCACGGAGTCAGCCTCTGGGAGTGTGGGGATGCAAAACCCAGCCAGGGGCCCTTGGAACCTGGTGCTCTCCGTGCGGAGCTTTGTCTGGGCGGCCAAGGAACCGCTGAAGGAGCCCTGCTGTTGCCCTTCGCTTCCCTCTGACAGAGCTTTCACTGCTGGAGCCCTTGGCAGTGTGCAACCCACCAGCCCCTAAGCCCTCCTCAAGGACGCTTGGGACCTAAGTGCAAAGGCAAGGCAGGGGTAGAGCTGAAGCCAGGAAGGCGCCAGTGGCGTTTCCGAGCCTCACACAGCCTGCTCCTTCCTGGGGAGGGAGCCTTAAAGCAAGGCAAGTCTGCGCAAGGCTCGCCTATGGCAGAGCATCTTGGTGCCAGGAACTCTGCCAGATCGGGCCTCTGAACAGAGCTAGAGATCTGCCGTACTGGAGTCGCACTTAGCTTCGTGTAAGCAGGGATTTCAGCTTGACGGGACTTGCTGCCCTCTTCCCCCCGAGGAGGCTCGCTTCCCTGCTGGCTGTGCACTCGCCTATCAGGCGGGGCGCAGGGCTCCTCCAGCAGGTCTTGCCTCAGGGGCTGCTTCCCCTGAGTTGGGGCTGTGGGCAGGAACCCAGACACGCAGGATCAGGCCCCAAACACCTGCACATGTCTCTGCTGGGGAGGAGAGTGCTAGGGAACCTACGTCTGTCATACACTTTCTGGGCACCCAAGGAATCAGCCTCCGTGTGTGCGGGGCTGAAAACCCCAGCCAGGGGATGGGAGCCTGGTGCTCTCCGTGTGGCGCTGAATCTGGGCGGCCAAGCAACCGCTGGAGGAGCCCTGCAGTTGCCCTTCCCTTCCTCTGACAGAATTCTCACTGCTGGAGCCCTTGGCAGTGTGCAACCCACCAGCCCCTAAGCTCCCTTAAGGAGGACTGGGACCTAAGTGCAAAGGCAAGGCAGGATTGGAGCTGAGGCAAGAAAGGCGCCAGTGGCGACTCCCAGGCTCCTGCCTGCTCCTTCCTGGGGAGGCAGCCTAAAAGCAAGGCAAGTCTGGGCAAGGCGAGCCCCGGCAGAGCAGCCTCGCGCCAGAAACTCTGCCAGATCGGGGCTCTGAGCAGAGCTAGAGCTCTGCCGTACTGGAGGCCCACTTAGCTCCGTGCAAGCAGGGCTTTCCTCTTGACTGGGCTCGGCTGCCTCCTCTTCTCCCGAGGAGGCTCGCTTCACTGCTGGCTGTGCTCTCGCCTATCAGGCGGGCGCAGGGCTCCTCCAGCAGGTCTTGCCTCAGGGGCTGCTTCCCTGAGTTGGGGCTGTGGGCGGGAACCCAGACACGCAGGATAAGGCCCCAACCACCTGCACATGTCTCTGCTGGGGAGGAGAGTGCTAGGGAACCTACGTCTCTCACACACTTTCTAGGCACCCACGGAGTCAGCCTCTGGAGTGTGGGATGCAAAACCCAGCCAGGGGCCCTTGGAACCTGGTGCTCTCCGTGCGGAGCTTTGTCTGGGCGGCCAAGGAACCGCTGAAGGAGCCCTGCTGTTGCCCTTCGCTTCCCTCTGACAGAGCTTTCACTGCTGGAGCCCTTGGCAGTGTGCAACCCACCAGCCCCTAAGCCCTCCTCAAGGACGCTTGGGACCTAAGTGCAAAGGCAAGGCAGGGGTAGAGCTGAAGCCAGGAAGGCGCCAGTGGCGTTTCCGAGCCTCACACAGCCTGCTCCTTCCTGGGGAGGGAGCCTAAAAGCAAGGCAAGTCTGCGCAAGGCTCGCCTATGGCAGAGCATCTTGGTGCCAGGAACTCTGCCAGATCGGGCCTCTGAACAGAGCTAGAGATCTGCCGTACTGGAGTCGCACTTAGCTTCGTGTAAGCAGGGATTTCAGCTTGACGGGGACTTGCTGCCTCCTCTTCCCCCGAGGAGGCTCGCTTCCCTGCTGGCTGTGCACTCGCCTATCAGGCGGGGCGCAGGGCTCCTCCAGCAGGTCTTGCCTCAGGGGCTGCTTCCCCTGAGTTGGGGCTGTGGGCAGGAACCCAGACACGCAGGATCAGGCCCCAACCACTGCACATGTCTCTGCTGGGGAGGAGAGTGCTAGGGAACCTACGTCTGTCATACACTTTCTGGGCACCCAAGGAATCAGCCTCCGTGTGTGCGGGGCTGAAAAACCCAGCCAGGGGCCCTGGGAGCCTGGTGCTCTCCGTGCGGGCTTGATTCTGGCGGCCAAGAAACCGCTGGAGGAGCCCTGCAGTTGCCCTTCCCTTCCCTCTGACAGAGCTTCACTGCTGGAGCCCTTGGCAGTGTGCAACCCACCAGCCCTAAGCCCTCCTCAAGGCCTGGGACCTAAGTGCAAAGGCAAGGCAGGATTGAGCTGAGGCAAGGAAGGCGCCAGTGGCGTTCCCAGGCTCGCTCAGCTGCTCCTTCCTGGGAGGGAGCCTAAAGCAAGGCAAGTCTGGCAAGGCTCGCCTATGGCAGAGCATCTTGGTGCCAGGAACTCTGCCAGATCGGGCCTCTGAGCAGAGCTAGAGATCTGCCGTACTGGAGTCGCACTTAGCTTCGTGCAAGCAGGGATTTCAGCTTGACGGGCTTGCTGCCTCCTCTTCCCCCGAGGAGGCTCGCTTCCCTGCTGGCTGTGCACTCGCCTATCAGGCGGGGGCGCAGGGCTCCTCCAGCAGGTCTTGCCTCAGGGGCTGCTTCCCCTGAGTTGGGGCTGTGGGCAGGAACCCAGACACGCAGGATCAGGCCCCAAACACCTGCACATGTCTCTGCTGGGGAGGAGAGTGCTAGGGAACCTACGTCTGTCATACACTTTCTGGGCACCCAAGGAATCAGCCTCCGTGTGTGCGGGGCTGAAAACCCCAGCCAGGGGCCCTGGGAGCCTGGTGCTCTCCGGTGTGGCGCTGATCTGGCGGCCAAGCAACCGCTGGAGGAGCCCTGCAGTTGCCCTTCCCTTCCCTCTGACAGAGCTCTCACTGCTGAAGCCCTTGGCAGTGTGCAACCCACCACCCCCTAAGCCCTCCCCAAGGACGCCTGGCACCTAAGTGCAAAGGCAAGGCAGGATTGGAGCTGAGGCAAGGAAGGCGCCAGTGGCGTCTCCCAGGCTCCTCAGACAGCTCCTTCCTGGGGAGGGAGCCTAAAAGCAAGGCAAGTCTGGGCAAGGCGCCCCGGCCGAGCAGCCTCGCGCCAGAAACTCTGCCAGATCGGGGCTCTGAGCAGAGCTAGAGCTCTGCCGTACTGGAGGCGCACTTAGCTCCGTGCAAGCAGGGCTTTCCTCTTGACTGGGCTCGGCTGCCTCCTCTTCCCCCGAGGAGGCTCGCTTCCCTGCTGGCTGTGCACTCGCCTATCAGGCGGGGCGCAGGGCTCCTCCAGCAGGTCTTGCCTCAGGGGCTGCTTCCCCTGAGTTGGGCTGTGGGCAGGAACCCAGACACGCAGGATCAGGCCCCAACCACCTGCACATGTCTCTGCTGGGGAGGAGAGTGCTAGGGAACCTACGTCTGTCATACACTTTCTGGCACCCAAGGAATCAGCCTCCGTGTGTGGGGGCTGAAAACCCCAGCCAGGGGCCCTGGGAGCCTGGTGCTCTCGGTGCGGCGCTGATTCTAGGCGGCCTAGAAACCGCTGGAGGAGCCCTGCAGTTGCCCTTCCCTTCCCTCTGACAGAGCTCTCACTGCTGAAGCCCTTGGCAGTGTGCAACCCACCACCCCCCTAAGCCTCCCAAGACGCCTGGCACCTATGTGCAAAGGCAAGGCAGGATTGGAGCTGAGGCAAGGAAGGCACCAGTGGCGTCTCCCAGGCTCGCTCAGACAGCTCCTTCCTGGGAGGGAGCCTAAAAGCAAGGCAAGTCTGGCAAGGCTCGCCCGGCAGAGCAGCCTCGTGCCAGGAACTCTGCCAGATCGGGGCTCTGAGCAGAGCTAGAGCTCTGCCGTACTGGAGGCGCACTTAGCTCCGTGCAAGCAGGGCTTTCAGCTTGACGGGCTTGCTGCCTCCTCTTCCCCGAGGAGGCTCGCTTCCCTGCTGGCTGTGCACTCGCCTATCAGGCGGGGGCGCAGGGCTCCTCCAGCAGGTCTTGCCTCAGGGGCTGCTTCCCCTGAGTTGGGGCTGTGGGCAGGAACCCAGACACGCAGGATCAGGCCCAAACACCTGCACATGTCTCTGCTGGGAGGAGAGTGCTAGGGAACCTACGTCTCATACACTTTCTGGGCACCCAAGGAATCAGCCTCCGTGTGTGCGGGCTGAAAACCCCAGCCAGGGGCCTGGGAACCTGGTGCTCTCCGTGTGGCGCTGATCTGGGCGGCCAAGAACCGCTGAGGAGCCCTGCAGTTGCCCTTCCCTTCCCTCTGACAGATTCTCACTGCTGGAGCCCTTGGCAGTGTGCAACCCACCAGCCCCTAAGCCTCCTCAAGGAGGCTGGGACCTAAGTGCAAAGGCAAGGCAGGATTGGAGCTGAGGCAAGAAAGGCGCCAGTGGCGACTCCCAGGCTCCTGCTGCCTGCTCCTTCCTGGGAGGCAGCCTAAAAGCAAGGCAAGTCTGGCAAGGCTAGCCCCCGGCAGAGCAGCCTCGCGCCAGGAACTCTGCCAGATCGGGCTCTGAGCAGAGCTAGAGCTCTGCCGTACTGGAGGCGCACTTAGCTCCGTGCAAGCAGGGCTTTCAACTTGACGGGGCTGGGCTGCCTCCTCTTCCCCCGAGGAGGCTCGCTTCCCTGCTGGCTGTGCACTCGCCTATCAGGCGGGGGCGCAGGGCTCCTCCAGCAGGTCTTGCCTCAGGGGCTGCTTCCCCTGAGTTGGGCTGTGGGCAGGAACCCAGACACGCAGGATCAGGCCCAAACACCTGCACATGTCTCTGCTGGGGAGGAGAGTGCTAGGGAACCTACGTCTGTCATACACTTTCTGGGCACCCAAGGAATCAGCCTCCGTGTGTGCGGGGCTGAAAACCCCAGCCAGGGGCCCTGGGGCCTGGTGCTCTCGTGCGGCGCTGATTCTAGGCGGCCTAGAAACCGCTGGAGGAGCCCTGCAGTTGCCCTTCCCTTCCCTCTGACAGAGCTCTCACTGCTGAAGCCCTTGGCAGTGTGCAACCCACCACCCCCTAAGCCTCCCCAACGACGCCTGGCACCTATGTGCAAAGGCAAGGCAGGATTGGAGCTGAGGCAAGGAAGGCACCAGTGGCGTCTCCCAGGCTCGCTCAGACAGCTCCTTCCTGGGGAGGCAGCCTAAAAGCAAGGCAAGTCTGGGCAAGGCGAGCCCCCGGCCGAGCAGCCTCGCGCCAGAAACTCTGCCAGATCGGGGCTCTGAGCAGAGCTAGAGCTCTGCCGTACTGGAGGCCACTTAGCTCCGTGCAAGCAGGGCTTTCCTCTTGACTGGGCTCGGCTGCCTCCTCTTCTCCCGAGGAGGCTCGCTACACTGCTGGCTGTGCTCTCGCCTATCAGGCGGGCGCGCAGGGCTCCTCCAGCAGGTCTTGCCTCAGGGGCTGCTTCCCCTGAGTTGAGGCTGTGGGCGGGAACCCAGACACGCAGGATCAGGCCCCAACCACCTGCACATGTCTCTGCTGGGGAGGAGAGTGCTAGGGAACCTACGTCTTCACACACTTTCTAGGCACCCACGGAGTCAGCCTCTGGGAGGGGCTGCAAAACCCAGCCAGGGGCCCTTGGAACCTGGTGCTCTCGTGCGGAGCTTTGTCTGGGCGGCCAGAACCGCTGAAGGAGCCCTGCTGTTGCCCTTCGCTTCCCTCTGACAGAGCTTTCACTGCTGGAGCCCTTGGCAGTGTGCAACCCACCAGCCCCTAAGCCCCTCAAGGACGCTTGGACCTAAGTGCAAAGGCAAGGCAGGGGTAGAGCTGAAGCCAGGAAGGCGCCAGTGGCGTTCCGAGCCTCACACAGCCTGCTCCTTCCTGGGGAGGGAGCCTAAAGCAAGGCAAGTCTGCGCAAGGCTCGCCTATGGCAGAGCATCTTGGCCAGGAACTCTGCCAGATCGGGCTCTGAACAGAGCTAGAGATCTGCCGTACTGGAGTCGCACTTAGCTTCGTGCAAGCAGGGATTTCAGCTTGACGGGGCTTGCTGCCTCCTCTTCCCCGAGGAGGCTCGCTTCCCTGCTGGCTGTGCACTCGCCTATCAGGCGGGGGCGCGGGCTCCTCCAGCAGGTCTTGCCTCAGGGGCTGCTTCCCCTGAGTTGGGCTGTGGGCAGGAACCCAGACACGCAGGATCAGGCCCCAAACACCTGCACATGTCTCTGCTGGGGAGGAGAGTGCTAGGGAACCTACGTCTGTCATACACTTTCTGGGCACCCAAGGAATCAGCCTCCGTGTGTGCGGGGCTGAAAACCCAGCCAGGGGCCTGGGAGCCTGGTGCTCTCCGTGCGCTGAATCTGGGCGGCCAAGCAACCGCTGGAGGAGCCCTGCAGTTGCCCTTCCCTTCCCTCTGACAGAATTTCACTGCTGGAGCCCTTGGCAGTGTGCAACCCACCAGCCCCTAAGCTCTCCTTAAGGAGCTGGGACCTAAGTGCAAAGGCAAGGCAGGATTGGAGCTGAGGCAAGAAAGGCGCCAGTGGCGACTCCCAGGCTCCTGCTGCCTGCTCCTTCCTGGAGAGGCAGCCTAAAAGCAAGGCAAGTCTGGGCAAGGCTAGCCCCCGGCAGAGCAGCCTCGCGCCAGGAACTCTGCCAGATCGGGCTCTGAGCAGAGCTAGAGCTCTGCCGTACTGGAGGCGCACTTAGCTCCGTGCAAGCAGGGCTTTCAACTTGACGGGCTGGGCTGCCTCCTCTTCCCCCGAGGAGGCTCGCTTCCCTGCTGGCTGTGCACTCGCCTATCAGGCGGGGCGCAGGGCTCCTCCAGCAGGTCTTGCCTCAGGGGCTGCTTCCCCTGAGTTGGGCTGTGGGCAGGAACCCAGACACGCAGGATCAGGCCCCAAACACCTGCACATGTCTCTGCTGGGGAGGAGAGTGCTAGGGAACCTACGTCTGTCATACACTTTCTGGGCACCCAAGGAATCAGCCTCCGTGTGTGCGGGGCTGAAAACCCCAGCCAGGGGCCCTGGGAGCCTGGTGCTCTCGGTGCGGCGCTGATTCTGGCGGCCAGAAACCGCTGGAGGAGCCCTGCAGTTGCCCTTCCCTTCCCTCTGACAGAATCTCACTGCTGAAGCCCTTGGCAGTGTGCAACCCACCACCCCCTAAGCCCTCCCCACC
>NW_017197071.1:0-8233 GCF_001704415.2 Capra hircus
GCGCAGACGCCGCAGCGGAAAGGGGCCGCAGCGCGCCGGGAGGGGAGAACCGCCGGGAGGGGCGCGGGGCGGCAGGGGCGCGCGACGGACGACGGGGGACCGCAGGGACCCGCGCGGGGGCCGCAGGAAAGGCCAGGCCCCAGGCGAGGGCGCGGGGGCCGCGCGGGAGGCCGCGCCGGCGAGGCCGGGGCCGAAGACCGGGGGGGAGGCGGGGGCCGAACCGGAGGAGGCCGCGCCAGGCGGACAGGGGCGGGGGACGGCGGAGGCGCCCCAGGGAGGGCCGCGGCGCGAGGGGGGGCAGGCACGGGCGCGGGGCGCCCGAGCGGAGCAGCAGGGGCGCGGCCCGGCGCGGGGAGCAAGGGAGCGGGGGCGGGCCCGCGAGGCGGGCCCACGAGGGCCAGGCGGGCCCACAGGGCGGGCCCACGGGCCACCGGGGGGGAGCGAGCCGCGGCGGGAAAGCGAGCAGGGCAGGGGAAAACAGGGGGCCGGGAAGGGACGGAGACAGCGGGGGACGCGGGAAGGGGGGCCACGACCCGGGAGGGCCGCGCGCCGGGCCGGGGAGAGCCCCGCCGCGGGAGAGGCGACGGGAACGCCGGGGAAGGCGGGCCCACACGCAGGGAAAGGAGCCCGCCGCGCGAGGAGGAGGCGGAAACGGGCGCCGCGGGAGGGGCGGCGGGACGCGCGGGCGGCCGCGCGAGGGGAGACGCGGGAGGGGGGAACGGCGGAGGGGCAGCAAGCGGGGGGAAGGACCCGGGGGAAGGGCCAGAGGGGAGGGGAGGAGCCGCAGACGCCGCAGCGGAAAGGGGCCGCAGCGCGCCGGGAGGGGAGAACCGCCGGAGGGCGCGAGGGCGGCAGGGGCGCGCGACGGACGACGGGACCCGCAGGGACCCGCGCGGGGGGCGCAGGAAAGGCCAGGCCCCAAGGGGGCGGGGCCGCGCGGGAGGCCGCGCCCGGCGAGGCGGGCCGAAGAGCGGGGGGGAGGCGGGCCGGAACCGGAGGAGGCCGCGCCAGGGCGGACAGGGAGCGGGGGGACGGCGGGAGGCGCCCCAGGGGAGGCAGGCCGCGGCGCGGGGGGGGCAGGCACGGGCGGACGGGCCGCGAGCGGAGCAGCAGGGGCGGCACGGGCCGGCGCGGGCAGCAGGAGGTGGGGGCGGGCCCGCGAGGCGAGCGCGGGCCACGAGGCGGGCCCACGGCGGGCCCACGGGCCACCGGGGGGAGGCGAGCCGGCGGCGGGAAAGGCGAGGCAGGGCAGGGAAAACAGGGGCCCGGAAGGGACGGAGACAGCGGGGGGACGCGGGAAGGGGGGCACGACCGGGAGGGCCGCGCGCCGGGCCGGGGAGAGCGCCGCGCGGGAGAGGCGAAGGAAACGCCGGGAAGGCGGGCCGACCACGCAGGGAAAGAGCCCGCCGCGAGCGAGGAGGAGGCAAAACGGGGCGCCGCGGGAGGGGCGGGCGGGACGCGCGGGCGGCCGCGCGAGGGGAGACGGGGAGGCGGGGAACGGCGGGAGGGGCAGCAAGGGGGGAAGGACCCGGGGAAGGGCCAGAGGGGAGGGGGAGCCGGAGACGCCGCAGCGGAAAGGGGGCCGCAGCGGCGGGGAGGGGAGAACCGCCGGGAGGGCGCGAGGGGCGCAGGGGCGCGCGACGGACGACGGGGACCGCAGGGACCGCGCGGGGGGCCGCAGGAAAGGCCAGGCCCAGGCGAGGGGGCGCGGGGGGCCGCGCGGGAGGCCGCGCCCGGAGGCCGGGGCCGAAGACCGGGGGGGAGGCCGGCCGGAACCGGAGGAGGCCGCGCCAGGGCGGACAGGGAGCGGGGGGGACGCGGGAGGCGCCCCAGGGAGGCAGGCCGCGGCGCGAGGGGGGGCAGGCACGGGCGCGGCCGCCCGAGCGGGAGCAGCAGGGGCACGCGGCCGGCGCGGGGAGCAAGGGAGCGGGGGCGGGCCCGCGAGGCGGCCCACGAGGCGGGCCACAGGGCGGGCCCACGGGCCACCGGGGGGGAGCGAGCCGCGGCGGGAAAGGCGGCAGGGCAGGGAAAACAGGGGGCCCGGGAAGGGACGGAGACAGCGGGGGGACGCGGGAAGGGGGGCACGACCCGGGAGGGCCGCGCGCCGGGGGAGAGCGCCGCCGCGGGAGAGGCGACGGGAACGCCCGGAAGCGGGCCGACCACGCAGGGAAAGGAGCCGCGCGCGCGAGCGAGGAGGCGGAAACGGGGCGCCGCGGGAGGGGGGCGGGACGCGCGGGGCGGCCGCGCGAGGGAGACGGGGAGGGCGGGGAACGGCGGGAGGGCAGCCGGGGGGGGAAGGGCCCGGGGAAGGGCCAGAGGGGAGGGGGAGGAGCCGCGAGACGCCGCAGCGGAAAGGGGCCGCAGCGCGCCGGGAGGGAGAACCGCCGGGAGGGGCGCGAGGGGCGGCAGGGGCGCGCGACGGACGACGGGGGACCGCAGGGACCCGCGGCGGGGGCCGCAGAAAGGCCAGGCCCCAGGCGAGGGGCGCGGGGCCGCGCGGGAGGCCGGGCCCGGCGAGGCGGGGCCGAAGACCGGGGGGGGAGCGGGGCCGGAACCGGAGGAGGCCGCGCCAGGGCGGACAGGGAGCGGGCGGGACGGCGGGGAGGCCCCAGGGGAGGCAGGCCGCGGCGCGAGGGGGGGCAGGCACGGGCGCGGCCGCCCGAGCGGGAGCAGCAGGGCACGCGGCCGGGGCGGGAGCAAGGAGCGCGGGCGGCCCGCGAGGGGCCCCGCGGGCCCACGCGGCGGGGCCACAGGGCGGGCCACGGGCCACCGGGGGGGAGCGAGCCGCGGCGGGAAAAGGCGAGGCAGGGCAGGGAAAAAGGGGGCGGGAAGGGACGGAGACAGCGGGGGGACGCGGGAAGGGGGGCACGACCCGGGAGGGCCGCGCGCCGGGCCGGGGGAGAGCGCCGCGCGGGAGAGGCGACGGGAACGCCGGGAAGGCGGGCCCGACCACGCAGGGAAAGGAGCCGCCGCGCGAGCGAGGAGGCGGAAACGGGGCGCCGCGGGAGGGGGCGGACGCGCGGGCGGCCGCGCGGGGAGACGGGGAGGGCGGGGAACGGCGGGAGGGGCAGCAAGGGGGGGAAGGACCCGGGGAAGGGCCAGAGGGGAGGGGGGGCCGCGAGACGCCAGCCGGAAAGGGGCCGCAGCGCGCCGGGAGGGAGAACCGCCGGGAGGGGCGCGAGGGGCGGCAGGGCGCGCGACGGACGACGGGACCGCAGGGACCCGCGGGGGGGCCGCAGGAAAGGCCAGGCCCAGGCGAGGGGCGCGGGGCCGCGCGGGAGGCCGCGCCGGCGAGGCCCGGGGAAGACCGGGGGGGAGGCCGGCGGAGCGCCAGGGGGACAGGAGCGGGGGGGCGGGAGGCGCCCCAGGGGGGCAGGCCGGGCGGAGGGGCGGCCGGCACGGGCGCGGGCCGCCGGCGGGAGCAGCAGGGGGGCGCGGCCGGCCGGGGAGCGAGCGGGGCGGCCCGCGAGGCGGGCCCACGAGGCGGCCCACAGGGCGGGCCACGGGCCACCGGGGGGGGAGGCGAGCCGCGGCGGGAAAGGCGAGGCAGGGCAGGGAAAACAGGGGGCCCGGGAAGGGACGGAGACAGCGGGGGGACGCGGGGAAGGGGGGCACGACCCGGGAGGGCCGCGCGCCGGGCCGGGGAGAGCGCCGCCGCGGGAGAGGCGACGGAACGCCGGGAAGGCCGACACGCAGGGAAAGGAGCCCGCCGCGCGGCGGGAGGCGGAAACGGGGCGCCGCGGGGGGGGGGGACGCGGGGGCCGCGCGAGGGGAGACGGGAGGGCGGGGAACGGGGAGGGCAGCAAGGGGGGGAAGGACCCGGGGGAAGGGCCAGAGGGGAGGGGGAGAGCCGCGAGACGCCGCAGCGGAAAGGGGCCGCAGCGCGCCGGGAGGGGAGAACCGCCGGGAGGGGCGCGAGGGGCGGCAGGGCGCGCGACGGACGACGGGGACCGCAGGGACCCGCGCGGGGGGCCGCAGGAAAGGCCAGGCCCAGGCCAGGGGCGCGGGGGGCGCGGGAGGCCGCCCGGCGAGGCCGGGGCCGAAGACCGGGGGGGGCGGGCCGGAAGGAGGAGGCCGCGCCAGGGCGGACAGGGAGCGGGGGGGACGGCGGGAGGCGCCCCAGGGGGAGGCAGGCCGCGGCGCGAGGGGGGGCAGGCACGGGCGCGGGCCGCCCGAGCGGGAGCAGCAGGGGCACGCGGCCCGGCGCCGGGAGCAAGGGAGCGGGGGCGGGCCCGCGAGGCGGGAGGCGGACCACGAGGCGGGCCCACGGGCGGGCCCACGGGCCACCGGGGGGGGAGGCGAGCCGCGGCGGGAAAGGCGAGGCAGGGCAGGGAAACAGGGGCCCGGGAAGGGACGGAGACAGCGGGCGGACGCGGGAAGGGGGGCACGACCCGGGAGGGCCGCGCGCCGGGCCGGGAGAGCGCCGCCGCGGGAGAGGCGACGGAAGGCCGGGAAGGCGGGCCGACCACGCAGGGAAAGGAGCCCGCCGCGCGAGCGAGGAGGCGGAAACGGGGCGCGCGGGAGGGGGCGGGACGCGCGGCGCCGCGAGGGAGACGGGGGGCGGGAACGGCGGGAGGGGCAGCAAGGGGGGAAGGACCCGGGGGAAGGGCCAGAGGGGAGAGGGGAGGAGCCGCGAGACGCCGCAGCGGAAAGGGGCCGCAGCGCGCCGGGAGGGGAGAACCGCCGGGAGGGGCGCGAGGGGCGGCAGGGGCGCGCGACGGACGAGGGGACCGCAGGGACCCGCCGCGGGGGGCCGCAGGAAAGGCCAGGCCCCAGGCGAGGGCGCGGGGGCCGCGCGGGAGGCCGCGCCCGGCGAGGCGGGGCCGAAGACCGGGGGGGGAGGCGGGGCCGGAACCGGAGGAGGCCGCGCCAGGGCGGACAGGGAGCGGGGGGACGGCGGGAGGCGCCCAGGGAGGCAGGCCGCGGCGCGAGGGGGGCAGGCACGGGCGCGGGCCGCCGAGCGGGAGCAGCGGGGCGCGCGGCCCGGCGCGGGGAGCAAAAGGGAGCGGGGGGCGGGCCCACGAGGCGGGCCACAGGGCGGGCCACGGGCCACGGGGGGGGGAGGAGCCGCGGCGGGAAAGGCGAGGCAGGGCAGGGGAAACAGGGGGCCCGGGAAGGGACGGAGACAGCGGGGGGACGCGGGGAAGGGGGCACGACCGGGAGGGCGCGCGCCGGGCCGGGGGAGAGCGCCGCCGCGGGAGAGGCGACGGAACGCCGGGGAAGGCGGGCCCGACCACGCAGGGGAAAGGAGCCGCCGCGCGAGCGAGGAGGCGGAAACGGGGCGCGCGGGAGGGGGGCGGGACGCGCGGGCGGCCGCGCGAGGGGAGACGGAGGGCGGGGAACGGCGGGAGGGGCAGCAAGGGGGGAAGGACCCGGGAAGGGCCAGAGGGGAAGGGGAGGAGCCGCGAGACGCCGCAGCGGAAAGGGGCCGCAGCGCGCCGGGAGGGGAGAACCGCCGGGAGGGGCGCGAGGGGCGGCAGGGGCGCGCGACGGACGACGGGGACCGCAGGACCCCGCGGGGGGGGCCGCAGGAAAGGCCAGGCCCCAGGCGAGGGGCGCGGGGGGCCGCGCGGGAGGCCGCGCCCGGCGAGGCCGGGGCCGAAGACCGGGGGGGGGAGGCGGGGGAACCGGAGGAGGCCGCGCCAGGGCGGACAGGGAGCGGGGGGGACGGCGGGAGGCGCCCCAGGGGAGGGCAGGCCGCGGCGCGAGGGGGGGGCACGGGCGCGGGCCGCCCGAGCGGAGCAGCAGGGGCCGCGGCCCGGCGCGGGAGCAAGGAGCGGCGGGCCCGCGAGGCGGGCCCACGAGGCGGGCCCAGGCGGGCCCACAGGGCGGGCCCACGGGCCACCGGGGGGGGAGGCGAGCCGCGGCGGGAAAGGCGAGGCAGGGCAGGGAAAACAGGGGGCCCGGGAAGGGACGGAGACAGCGGGGGGACGCGGGAAGGGGGCACGACCCGGGAGGGCCGCGCGCCGGGCCGGGGGAGAGCGCCCGCGGGAGAGGCGAGGAAACGCCGGAAGGCGGGCCCGACCACGCAGGGAAAGGAGCCCGCCGCGCGAGCGAGGAGGCGGAAACGGGGCGCCGCGGGAGGGGGGCGGGACGCGCGGGCGGCCGCGCGAGGGGAGACGGGGAGGGCGGGGAACGGGGAGGGCAGCAAGGGGGGAAGGACCCGGGGGAAGGGCCAGAGGGAGGGGGGAGGAGCCGCGAGACGCCGCAGCGGAAAGGGGCCGCAGCGCGCCGGGAGGGGAGAACCGCCGGGAGGGGCGCGAGGGGCGGCAGGGGGCGCGCGACGGACGACGGGGGACCGCAGGGACCCGCGCGGGGGGCCGCAGGAAAGGCCAGGCCCCAGGCGAGGGGCGGGGGCCGCGCGGAGGCCGCGCCCGGCGAGGCCGGGGCCGAAGAGCGGGGGGGAGGGGGGCCGGAACCGGAGGAGGCCGCGCCAGGGCGGACAGGGAGGGGGGGGACGGCGGGAGGCGCCCCAGGGAGGCAGGCCGCGGCGCGAGGGGGGCAGGCACGGGCGCGGGCCGCCCGAGCGGGAGCAGCAGGGGCACGCGGCCCGGCGCGGGGAGCAAGGGAGCGGGGCGGGCCCGCGAGGCGGGCCCACGAGGCGGCCCACGAGGCGGGCCCACAGGCCAGGCGGGCCCACGGGGGGGGGGGGAGGCGGGCGGGAAAGGCGAGCAGGGCAGGGAAAACAGGGGCCCGGGGGGACGGAGACAGCGGGGGACGCGGGAAGGGGGGCACGACCCGGGAGGGCCGCGCGCCGGGCCGGGGGAGAGCGCCGCCGCGGGAGAGGCGACGGGAACGCGGGAAGGCGGGCCCGACCACGCAGGGAAAGGAGCCCGCCGCGCGAGCGAGGAGGCGGAAACGGGGCGCCGCGGGAGGGGGGGGACGCGCGGGCGGCCGCGCGAGGGGAGACGGGAGGGGGGGAACGGCGGGGGCAGCAAGGGGGGGAAGGACCCGGGGAAGGGCAGAGGGGAGGGGGGAGGAGCCGGGAGACGCCGCAGCGGAAAGGGGCCGCAGCGCGCCGGAGGGGAGAACCGCCGGGAGGGGCGCGGGGGCGGCAGGGGCGCGCGACGGACGACGGGGACCGCAGGGACCCGCGCGGGGGCCGCAGGAAAGGCCAGGCCCCAGGGGAGGGGCGCGGGGGCGCGGAGGCGCGCCCGGCGAGGCCGGGCCGAAGACCGGGGGGGGAGGGGGGGAACCGGAGGAGGCCGCGCCAGGGCGGACAGGGAGCGGGGGGGACGGCGGGAGGCGCCCCAGGGGAGGCAGCCGCGGCGCGAGGGGGGGCAGGCACGGGCCGGGCCGCCGAGAGGGGAGCAGCAGGGGCACACGGCCCGGCCGGGAGCAGGGCGGGCGGGCGCGAGGAGGCAGGCGGGCCCACGAGGCGGGCCCACAGGGCGGGCCACGGGCCACCGGGGGGGGGGGCGAGCCGCGGCGGGAAAGGCGAGGGCAGGGCAGGGAAAACAGGGGCCCGGGAAGGGACGGAGACAGCGGGGGACGCGGGAAGGGGGGCACGACCCGGGAGGCCGCGCGCCGGGCCGGGGGGAGAGCGCCGCCGCGGGAGAGGCGACGGGAACGCGGGAAGGCGGGCCCGACCACGCAGGAAAGGAGCCCGCCGCGCGAGCGAGGAGGCGGAAACGGGGGCGCCGCGGGAGGGGGCGGGACGCGCGGCGGCCGCGCGAGGGGAGACGGGGAGGCGGGGAACGGCGGGAGGGGCAGCAAGGGGGGAAGGACCCGGGGGAAGGGCCAGAGGGGAGGGGGAGGAGCCGCGAGACGCCGCAGGGGAAAGGGGCCGCAGCGCGCCGGGGAGGGGAGAACCCGCCGGGAGGGGCGCGAGGGCGGCAGGGGCGCGCGACGGACGACGGGGACCGCAGGGACCGCGCGGGGGGCCGCAGGAAAGGCCAGGCCCCAGGCGAGGGGCGCGCGGGGCCGCGCGGGAGGCCGCGCCCGGCGAGGCCGGGGCCGAAGACCGGGGGGGGAGGCCGGGGCCGGAACCGGAGGAGGCCGCGCCAGGGCGGACAGGGAGCGGGGGGGACGGCGGGAGGCGCCCCAGGGGAGGCAGGCCGCGGCGCGAGGGGGGCAGGCACGGGCGCGGGCCGCCCCGAGCGGGAGCAGCAGGGGCACGCGGCCCGGCGCGGGGAGCAAGGCAGGGGGGGGGGAGCGAGAGGCGGGCCAGGCGGCCCACGAGCGGGCCCACAGGCGGGCCCACACGGGCCACCACGGGGGGGAGGCGAGCCGC
>NW_017197072.1:0-8232 GCF_001704415.2 Capra hircus
ACAGTGGAAGTGACAACTAGATTCAAGGGAATTAGATTCAGATAGACAGGAGACAGGGATCAAGACCACCCCCAAGAAAAAGAAATGTGAAAAGGCAAAATGATTATCTGGAGGGCATACAAAAGCTATGAAAAGAAGAGAAGTGAAAGGCAAAGGAGAAAAGGAAAGATACACCTATTTGAATGCAGAGTTCCAAAGAACAGCAAGGAGAAAATAAGAAAGCATTCTTCAATGATCAGTGCAAATAAATAGACAAAAACAATAAAATGTGAACAACTAGAGATCTCTTCGAGAAAATTACAGATTGCCAGGGAACTTTTCATGCAAAGATGGGCAGAATAAAGGACAGAAATAGAATGGACCTAACAGAAGCAGAAGATATTAAGAAGAGGTGCAAGAATACACAGAAGAACTATACAAAAAAGATATCCACAAATCAGATAATCACGATGGTGTGATCACTCACCTAGAGCCAGACATTCTGGAATGTGAAGTCAAGTGGGCCTTAGGAAGCATCACTGAAAGCAAAGCTAGTGGAGTTGATGGAATCCCAGTTGAGCTATTTCAAATCCTAAAGGATGATGCTGTGAAAGTGCTACACTCCAATATATTAGCAAATTTGGAAAACTCAGCAGTGGCCACAGGACTGGAAAAGGTCAGTTTTCATTTCAATCCCTAAGAAAGACAATGCCAAAGAATGCTCAAACTACCACACAATTGTGCTCATCTCACGTGATAGCAAAGTGATGCTCAAAATTCTCCAAGCCAGGCTTCAACAGTACATGAACCGTGAACTTCCAGATGTTCAAGATGGATTTAGAAAAGGCAGAGGAACCAGAGATCAAATTGCCAACATCCGTTGGATCATCAAAAAAGCAAGAGAATTCCAGAAAGCGATGTACTTCTGCTTTATTGAATATTCCAAAGCCTTTGACTATGTGGATCATAAAAATTTGTGGAAAATTCCTTCAACAGATGGGAATGCCAGACCACCTGACCTGCCTCTTGAGAAATCTGTATGCAGGTCAGGAAGCAACAGTTAGAACTAGACATGGAACAATGGACTGGTTCCAAATCTGGAAAGGAGTACATCAAGGTTGTATACTGTCACCCCTGCTTATTTAACTTATATGCAGAGTACATCACGACAAATCGTGGACTGGATGAAGGACAAGCTGGAATCAAGATTGCCGGGAGAAATATCAATAACCTCAGATATGTAGATGACACCACACTTATGACAGAAATTGAAGAAGAGCTAAAGAGCCTCTTGATGAAAGTGAAAGAGGAGAGTGAAAAAGTTGACTTAAAACTCAACATTCAGAAAACTAAAATCACAGTGTCTGGTCCCATCACTTCATGGCATATAGATGGGGAAACAGTGGAAACAGTGGGCTGACTTTATTGTCAGGGGCTCCAAAATCACTGCAGATGGTGACTGCAGCCATGAAATCAAAAGATACTTGCTCCTTGGAAGAAAAGCTACGGCAAACCTAGACAGCATATCTAAAAGGCAGAGACATTACTGTGCCAACAAAGTCCATCTAGTCAGAGTTATGTTTTCCAGTTATCATGTATGGATGTGAAAGTTGGACTATAAAGAAAGCTGAGCATGGAAGAATTGATTCTTTTGAACTGTGGTGTTGGAGAAGACTCTTGAGTCCCTTGGACAGCAAGAAGATCCCAAGCAGTCCATTGTAAAGGAAATCAGTCCTGAATATTCATTGGAAGGACTGATGTTGAAGCTGAAATTCCAATATTTTGGTCATCTCATATGAAGAACTGGCTCCTTTAAAAAGACCCTGGACTCTGGGAAAGATTGAAAGCAGGAGGAGAAGGGAATGATAGAGCATGAGATGGTAAGATGGCATCACCGACTTAACGGACATGAATTTGAGTAAACTCGGGATTTGGTGATGGACTGGAAGCCTGTCGTGCTGGCAGTCCACGGGGTCGCAAAGAGTCTGACATGACTGAGTGACTGAACTGAAGTGAGAGCTTATTATCCACCAAGGTACAGTGACTTTCCTCGTTTAACTCTCATTTCCTTAGGATTAGTTTTTTCTTAGCATCCTTACTTTACAGAACAGAAACTTTGAGTCTTAGAAAAATTACCTGTTGAAGGTCACACAGCTCTTCATTGGCAGAAATTCAAAATCCATATGTCAGTCAAGAGAGCCTCCACTCTAACCATGATAATACCCACTGTGGGCTGGGGAGGCCTCAGGGCAACACTTAAAGTCAACATTGCCGGCCGGTTTGGGCTTAGGTATGAGGATGGTATAGTGGGCCTTCCAGGCAGAGAGTACCACATGGGCAAAGGCAGGGATATGTATTGTTTGAGGAGGCAGAAGAGGGCCTGTGCGGGTTGCTGAATGGAGTTTAACTGCTCCCTCCATCTGCTGAGATGTGTCTCTGAAGGTAGATTGTGAGATGGTGTCCTGGATATTCATCCCACCTTTTGGTGCTGGCAGAGGATGGGGGTTACACACACTGGCTCTGAACCAGAGAGACCTGTCTGAGTTCAGATCACTGCTTATTTGACACTTGACTCTGTTTGACTTCTGGTTGACTGTCCCTGAGCCTCAGCACACTGACTGTGACATTGGCATGCTGACAGTGTTGGCCTCATGGGTAATCCAAGTACGAAAACACACCAAGCACCGACAGACTTGTGCTTGGCAACCCAGGGTTCACTTGATAACCACTGTCTCTTTCATACTCACAGCAACCTGGCAGTGGGAACGATGAGGGTATGGATGCAGAAATCACTGCTCAGAGAAATGAAGTGATGTCCCCAAGGCCACACAGCTGGCAAGGGTCAGGTAGAAGAAGCTGTGTTCAGACTTAGGAGTCTGGCTCCCAGTGCTGGGGACATGTTATCAGTTGGATGTGGCACAGTAAGTACTCAACACAGATCCAGGGCCCTAGGAGTTACACACCCCCATGGGATTCAGAGCTAGGGTCCTTCTAGATTGTTCCAGTGATTGAGTGACAGACTCTAGCCTCATTCTCTTAGCCACAAGGGTGACATCCCTGCCTCTCTTTGAGGCATATCCTTTGAGGATATGGCCATGTCCTTCATTTCAAGTTCCTGGCCTAGAAGACTAGCCCCAAGGACCCCATAGCAGGAGGTGATGCTGCAGAGCTGGGAAGACCTGCTTTGACTGAGTAGGTCCTCCTCCACACCTCCTGAGGGAACATGCAGCCTCCTCCACTCTGCCTCATGCTCCAGGCGGGTTACCCCAATCTCCCCCCTATAGTTCCTGGCCTGTTTGGCTCTCACATCCATCCTGGTCTCCCTGTGTCTCTACCACGGACTGGTGGGGCTAGAAACAAGTCCCCTTCAAAATGATTCAAAACAAAGGGAGGATTTATTACTAGAAGAAGGGAATAGGGTAGCAGTGCAGTATATTCCAGAAACCAAGGGCCAAATGTCTAGCTGGGCCCGGGAAAGACTGAAATCAAGAATTGAATGGAACAGTGATTTTGCCTTGGCCTTGAGGTCTATCACTAGGGCTTCTCTCTGGGTCACTCGTGGTACTCTTAGGTGGGTGGCTCTTTCTCCTGCAGTGAATTTGAGGCAGGATTTGGCTATCCAAGTTCTAACTCTGAGGCCCCTGGATTTCTTGCCTCCACTTTTTTTAACTAGTTCATGAAATGCCAATGAGCTCTGGCAGTCACCATATTAGCCACTCACACTGGCCCCTATTTTCCCAGAATTGAGTCCTCCCACTCACAGTCCTTCATCTCTATGGCCCACTTTCTCCAAAGCTGCTGGCCTCATGCCAGGCTCAGAGCTGTTTCTTCCTTGGATAGCATTCAGGAGCCTGGGTTTTGCAGCCACGCTGCCTGGTGCTCAATCCCCGTCATGAGCTCTGTGACTCTGGACAAGTGACTTAACCTTCCTGTGCCTTAGTTTATGTCTTTGGTAAAATCGGGTAATATGTTATCTACTTCACATGGCTGTTGACAGGGCTAATAAATTAATGTATGAAAAGGCTTAGAACACAGCCTGATGTTCACTGACAGCAGATGGACAGTTCTGATCCCTATTGCAATAATCATCAACTATGATTGACGTTGTCATCATGCTGGACTTGGTACCTTCCGAAGCCACGTTGTGTAGTTGTGTGGATCAACATCACAGAGGCCAGCCACAGCCATACCTGGGCTCGCATCTGGACTCGGCCACTCATCATTTCTGGACATGCCTTTGTTGACAAATCAGTTCATGCCCCTGAGCCTCTGTGCCTTCATTCATGAAATGGTGCCTATTCCAGCACCTGTTTCCTGAGAAAAACCAGGAAAATCATTTAATACAGGGCCTACAGCAGGAAGGACCTATGCAAGCCTTGGCTCAATGACTCAGTGATTCATACCTTGTTCTGAAATGATGAGACTCCATGGATTAGCCATGTAACTTCTCCAGATGAGTGCCTCCGATAGCCAATTGGAACTAAGGTTAATGAATGCACTGAAGGTACAGCACACAGTCCCAGAGATGTGGTAGCAACTCATAATGTTCGTTTTGGTGCCACTAGGATTGGAATTCCCATGGCAGCTGTTGACCAGGGAAACACCTGAAACTGTCTTGGCCTTCGGTTTCCTCATCTGTGACTGGGACAATAGCAGCTCTGGCCTGGTAGTGTATTATATAAATTACAGTCAGTTCCTATTTGCATAGCTCTTAGGGAAGACCTGGACACATAGTCAAGGACTGTCTACACTCGTGTTAAATAAGACAAAGGAATACATCCCACGTTTTCCCACCCAACCTCTAGTGATCCTTTTAGCCAGGAATTGGCCAGGCTAAGAACTGAACAGAAACCTGATGGCTCCCATATCCCAGGTGGCCATGTGGTTCCCCTGACAGAGCCCATCGCTGGGCCTCAGTGTCCAGACCGTCTCTCCCAGGAGTCAGAATTTCCTCTTCCCTGGAATAACAGGTACATGTCAGCATAGGGATCTAGTCATCCACCTCCTTCTTTCCTGAATGTGACTCTGGGCTGGGAAACCCCTATAGCTTAGGGAGGATGGACACATGGGATGGCAACCAACCTGTGCCACTCATCATTCGTGGGACTCACCTCTGAGCCTCTTTTTCCTCATCTAGAAGATGGAATGATTCAGGCTGAGGAGAGCGTTATCTTGTAAAGCACTTTTCACCAGGCCTGACTCACTATAAAATAACATGAACACCTCACTGAGTGTCCTGTTAGGGGTTAGTCCCCTTTCCACCTTCCCTAACCTTCTCCCAAGTTTTATTGTCCTCCATGGCTCTCAACACTTTTCTAATAGACTTTAAAATTTACCAACTTATTTTTATTGGCTTTGTTCCTTCATGGAATGCGCATTCCAGAAGCCCAGGGCCTTAGTTTGCTTTGGTTAGCTGTCAGGAACACTGTCACGAGTGAATGAACAGCCTGTGAGTCCCCCTGTCTCTCCTGTTACTGCTCTAGGGAGTCATCAAGACTCCCCCTGCCAGCACTGGTCAAGGTGCCCATGCAGCCAGCAGCAGCCCAACTCAGTTTGCTCTGGAAAGCTCTCTTTACAATATTAAATGACAAAGAAGGAAAAGAGGTGGACAATAAGGAGCAAGAAATGCACGTGTGACTTCTTTCTGACTTCTCTGCCATGCCTTTGAAGACTTACCATTGGCTTATCTATTGACAGTATGGTAGGCAAATAATGACCCCTGAGATGTGCACATGCCTTAACCCTGGAACCTGTGAATAAGTTGTTACAACAGAAGACCAACGATGCAGATGGCTGATCATAAAATAGAGAGGTTATCCCTGGTTTATCTCGGTGGTGCCAGGGTAATCACAAGGATCCTTAAAAATGGAAGTGAGCAACAGAAGAGTCAATGTCAGGGTGATGTGATGTGAGATAGACTCCACTGGCCATTGCTGGCTCTGAAGATGAAGGAAGGGGGCATGAGCCAAAGAATCAGGCAACTGAGAGAAGCCAGAAAAGTCAAGAAAACAGATTCTCCCTTATAGCCTTCAGAAAGGAACACAGCCCTGCTGACACCTTGGTTTTAGCCCTGTGATGCCTGTGTTGGGCTTCTGACATACAGAATTGTTTGATAATAAGTTTGTGTTCTTTTAAGCCACTAATGTTGTGGTAATATGTTACAGCAAGAAAAGGAAACTAATACAGAGGGCAGGGGGTAGGGGTGGTTGGGAGGAGAAAGACCATCTTCCCCCTTATCTGTCTTTTAGAATCATTCACTGCCATCCAGTGTCAGGCGTTGCTAGTTGAAGGCAGCTCCACAAACATGTATTGAAAGACCTCATTCCTTGAAAATGTTGCCTCTACCCTTGAGTGGCATATGTCTTTGTTTGAAGGCTTGACTTATGAAATATTTGAAACTTATGAGAAATCAGAATACTAAATATAGTATCTTGTGCAATTATTTCATTATAACCATGTAGTTAGTGATACATACACAAAAGAGCACACTTTTTTTTTTTTTGCACCACTTAAAACTGTTTATGGCTTTGATTAAAAAAACAATTATCAATGTGGTTTGGAGTGCCCAGCACTCACTTTCTTTTGGTCCTGGTCCATTGTCTGCTTATTGTTAATGTTCCGTGTGAAATGCAGATGATGGTATAGCTGTGTGGGCTCCCCTGTTGAGTCCCAATCCTTTCCTTCAGTAAGTGTTTCTCAGCTTCCTTAGCCTTTGGTAGAGGGGATTCTGGAAGCCCACCTCAGCAGCTATTCAGGGTTGGAATTAGAACTAGAAGAAAATCTAACACACAGCCGAGTTAAACTCACGATTACATTAGAGAAACAAATATGGAGAAGAAATCTCATTATTTTATCTGATAAAAGATTGCATGAAGTGTTGCTGTCAAGTGACTACAATTTTGAGAGGCGGACCAGGGTGAACACAGGAGTGTGTGGGTTTCACACTTATCACTGTTGCCTTATCCCCACGCTCCTGTCACTGGTTAGGGTGTTTTGGAATTCCTTCTTTGTGATGGTGCTGAGGCTGGTTTTCAGAGCACGTGAGACAGATACTCAGGGTTACCTCAGGTTAAAAAATTTCATGCCTAATAAACAAAATTAGAAGTGAAAATGGAGAAATCACAACAAATAACACAGAAATGCAAAGGATCATAAGAGACTAGTATCAGCAACTATATGACAATAAAATGGACAACTTGGAAGAAATGGATGAATTCTTATAAAAGTATGACCTTTCAAATTGAACCAGGAAGAAATAGAAAATCTTAACACACCCAGCACAAGTGAAGAAATCGGAACTGTAATAAAAAATCTTCAACAAACAAAAGCCCAGGACCAGATAGCTGCACAGGTGAATTCTATCAAAATTTTAGAGAACAGCTAACACTTATCCTACTCAAACTCTTCCAGAAAATTCCAGAGGAAGATAAACTGCCAAATTCATTCTACCATCACCCTAATACCAACAACCAAAGATACCACAAAAAAAGAAAATAGGCCAATATCACCAATGAGCATCGGTGCAAAAATCCTCAACAAAATTCTAGCAAACAGAATTCAAAAACATATTAAAAAGATAATATTTTGTTATGACCAAGTGGGATTTATCCCAGGGGTAAGGAGGATTCTTCAAAATTCGCAAATCAATCAATGTGATACACCACATTAACAAATTGAAAGATAAAAACCATATGATTATCTCAATAGATGCAGAGAAAGCCTTTGCCAAAATTCAACATCCATTTATGATAAAAACTCTCCAGAAAGCAGACATAGAAGGAACATACCTCAACATGATGAAACACTATCCTCAATGGTGAAAAATGAAAGCATTTCTCCTAAAGTCAGGAACAAGACAAGGATGCCCACTCTCACCACTAATATTCAACATAGTTTTGGAAGTTTTAGCCACAGCAATCAGAGAAGAAAAAAGAAATAAAGGAATCTAGATGGAAAACAAGAATAAACTCTCACTGTTTGCAGACGACATGATACCCTACATAGAAAACCCTAAGGACTCCACCAGAAAATTACTAGAGCTAATCAATGAATTATAGTAAACTTGCAGGATATAAAATCAACACACAGAAATCCCTTGCCTGCCTATACACTAACAATGAGAAAACAGAAAGAGAAATTAAGGAAACAATTCCAGTCAGCATTGCAACAAAAATAATAAAATACTTAGGAA
Source organism: Capra hircus (assembly GCF_001704415.2). NCBI lineage: Eukaryota > Metazoa > Chordata > Mammalia > Artiodactyla > Bovidae > Capra > Capra hircus. The sequence continues at coordinate 8,171 of NW_017197072.1, forward strand.
TAAATCTACCTAAAAAACAAAAGACATATATATATATATATATATATATATATATATATATA
>NW_017197073.1:0-8232 GCF_001704415.2 Capra hircus
AGAAATAACTCAGAAAGAATGAAGGGATGGAACAAAGCAAAACATACTCATCTGTAGATAGTGACTGGTGTCGATAGAAGAATCCGATGCTGTTAAAAGACAATATTGCATAGGGACCTGAAGTGGTCAAACAAGAGACGGCAATGGATGAACGTCGCATCGTAGCGGAATCCAGTGAACTAAAATGGACTGGAAAATGGTGTGAAATTTTAACGCAGATTACTATTATAATCTATCTACTGTGGGAGGAACCCTCAGAAGAAATGAGTAGCCATCATTTCAATGAAAGAGTCCGAATGCAGTACTTGCGATGCATCTCAAATAACGACAGAATGACGGCTTTCGTCTCAAAGACAACATTCAATTTCAACACGTTTACCCCCAAGTCATGCCCCAATCAGATAACACTGAAGAAGCTGAGTTGAACAGTTTTGATCAAGACCTACAAGAAACTTTTAGAACTAACACCCAAAAATAATGTCCTTTTCATTATACGGCATGAAATGCAAGAATAGAAGTCAATCGAAAATCTGGAGTAACAGGCAATTTTGGGCATTGAGATCCCGAATGAAGCAGCGGCAACAGACTAATACTTTTGGCCAAGAAAATCACAGCTGTCTCATAGTAAACACCCTCTTTGAAGCAACAAGAGAAGACTCTACGTGCGATGTGAATCACGCAGATGGTCAAACACCGGAATCAGAGTGATTAATATTTTTTGCAGTCAAATATGGGGCAAGCCTGTATACAGTCAGCAACAAAGAAGACTGGAGAACTGACTGTGGCTCTAAATCCATGAAGCGTCCTTATTGCCAATATTCAGACTTAAATTGAAGAAAGTGAGCGAAAAACTACCATAACCATTCATGGTTATGACACAATCAAATCCGCTTATTCATTATACGTGGGAAGCTGCGAGAAAATAGATTAAGGGCTAGAAAATGCATAGATAGATGCGCTGATGACTATTGGAATGAGCAGTTCGTACGATTGTACAGGATGACAGGATAAAGACCATCCCCATGGAAAAAGAAATGCGCAAAAAAGCAACATGCGCTCATCTGGGGAGCCTTAGCAAATAGCTGTGGAAAAGAAGAGAGGCCAAAAAAGGCAAAGCGAGAAACGGAAAGATTAAAGCATTCTGAATGCAGACTTCCAAAGAATAGCAGAAGATGATAGCAAAAGCCTTCCTGCAAGTGATCCAATGAAAGGAAATCAGACGAAAACAACAGAAAAAAAAAATTGGGAAAGACTACGGAGATCTCTCAAGAAAATTAAGAGAATAACCAAGGGAACATTCTGCAAAGATGGGCTTGATAAAGGACAGAAATGGTCTGGACCTAACAGAAGCAGGAGATATTAAGAAGAGGTGGCAAGAATACATGGCAGAACTGTAGCAAAAAAGATCTTCACGACCCAGATAATCATGATGATGTGATCACTAATCTAGAGCCAGACATCTTGGAATGTGAAGTCAAGTGGGCCTTAGAAAGCATCAATATGAACAAAGCTAGTGGAGTGATGGAATTCCAGTGGAGCTGTTTCAAATCCTGAAAGATGATGCTGAGAAAGTGCTGCACACAATAGGCCAGCAAATGTGGAAAACTCAGCAGTGGCCACAGGACTGGAAAAAGTCAGTGTTCATTCAATCCCAAAGAAAGGCAATGCCAAAAATGCTCAAACTACCGCACAGTTGCACTCATCTCACATGCTAGTAAAGTAATGCTCAAATTCTCCAAGCCAGGATTCAGCAATACGTGAACCGTGAACTCCATGATGTTCAAGCTGGCTTTAGAAAAGGCAGAGGAACCAGAGATCAAATTCCAACATCTGCTGGATCATCGAAAAGCAAGAGAGTTCCAGAAAAACATCTATTTCTGCTTTATTGACTATGCCAAAGCCTTTGACTGTGTGGATCACAATAAACTGTGGACAATTCTGAAAGAGATGGAATACCAGGACACCTGACCTGCCTCTTGAGAAATCTGTATGCAGGTCAGGAAGCAACAGTTAGAACTGGACATGGAACAATAGACTGGTTCCAAATAGGAAAAGGAGTACGTCAAGGCTGTATATTGTCACCCTGCTTACTTAACTTCTATGCAGAGTACATCATGAGAAATGCTGGACTGGAAGAAACACAAGCTGGAATCAAGATTGCAGGAGAAATATCAGTAACCTCAGATATGCAGATGACACCACCCTTATGGCAGAAAGTGAAGAGGAGCTAAAAAGCTCTTGATGAGAGTGAAAGAGGAGAGTGAAAAAGTTGGCTTAAAGCTTAACATTCAGAAAACGAAGATCATGGCATCTGGTCCCATCACTTCATGGGAAATAGATGGGGAAACATTGAAAACAGTGTCAGACTTTATTTTGGGGGCTCCACAATCAGTGCAGATGGTGACTGTAGCCATGAAATTAAAAGATGCTTACTCCTTGGAAGAAAAAGTTATGACCAACCTAGATAGGCATATTCAAAAGCAGGGACATTACATATCCGACTAAGGTCTGTCTAGTCAAGCTATAGTTTTTCCTGTGGTCATGTATGGATGAGAGAGTTGGACTGTGAAGAAGGCTGGGAGCCGAAGAATTGATGCTTTTGAACTGTGGTGTTGGAGAAGACTCTTGAGAGTCCCTTGGACTGCAAGGAGATCCAACCAGTCCATTCTGAAGGAGATCAGCCCTGGGATTTCTTTGGAAGGAATCATGCTAAAGCTGAAACTCCAGTACTTTGGCCACCTCATGTGAAGAGTTGACTCATTGGAAAAGACTCTGATGCTGGAGGGATTGGGGGCAGGAGGAGAAGGGGACGACCGAGGATGAGATGGCTGGATGGCATCACTGACTCGATGGACATGAGTCTGAGTGAACTCCGGGAGATGGTTATGAACAGGGAAGCCTGGAGTGCTGCGATTCATGAGGTCGCAAAGAGCCGGACACGACTGAGGGACTGAACTTAACTGAACTGAACTTGCCATACAGCAATGTGAATCTGCCACCAGTTTACACTTTTTCCCCATCCTGAAACCCCCTCCACCACCCTCCCCATGCCATCCCTCTGGGTCATTCCAGTGCACCAGCTCCCAAGCATCCTGTATCATGTATCGAGCCTGGTCTGGTGATTCATTTCGACATATGATATTACACGTTTCAATGCCATTCTCCCGAATCATCCCACCCTCGCCCTTTCCCAGAGGAGTCCAAAAGACTGTTCTATACATCTGTATCTCTTTGCTGTCTCGCATACAGGGTTATCATTGCCATCTTTCTAAATTCCATATATATGCGTTAGTACGCTCTATTGGTGTTTTTCCTTCTGGCTTACTTCACTCTGTATAATAGACTCCAGTTTTATCCACCTCATTAGATCTGATTCAAACATATTATTTTTAATGGCTGAGTAATATTCTTTGTGTATATGTACCACAGCTTTCTTATCCATTCACCTGGCAATGGACATCTAGGTTGCTTCCATGTCCTGGCTATTATAAACAGTGCTACGATGAACATTGGGGTACATGTGTCTCTTTCAATTCTGGTTTCCCTGGTGTGTATGCCCAGCAGTGGGATTGCTGGGTCATATTGCAGTTCTATTTCCAGTTTTTTAAGGAATCTCCACACTGTTCTGCATAGTGGTTGTACTAATGTGCATTCTCATGAAAACCCTCTCCAGCATTTATTGCTTGTAGACTTTTGGATAGCAGCCGTTCTGACTGGCGTGAAATGGGACCTCATTGTGGTTTTGATTTGCATTTCTCTGATAATGAGTGACGTTGAGCATCTTTCATGTGTTTGTTAGCCATCCGTATGTCTTCTTTGGAGAAATGTCTATTTAGTTCTTTTGCCCATTTTTATTTGGTCGTTATTTTTCTGGAATTGAGCTGCAGAAGTTGCTTGTATATTTTTGAGATTAATTCTTTATCAGTTGCTTCTTTGCTATTATTTTCTCCCATTTGAAGCTGTCTTTTCACCTAGTAGAGTTTCCTTTGTTGTGCAGAAGCTTTTACTTTTAATTAGGTCCCATTTGTTTATTTTTGCTTTTATTTCCAATATTCTGGGAGATGGATCATAGAGGATCCTGCCTGTGATTTATGTCAGAGAGCGTTTTGCCTATGTTCTCCTCTAGGTTTTATAGTTTCTGATCTTACATTTAGATCTTTAATCCATTTTAATTTATTTCTGTGTGTGATGTTAGAAAGTGTTCTAGTTTCATTCTTTTACAACTGGTTGACCAGTTTTCCCAGCACCACTTGTTAAAGAGATTGTCTTTTCTCATTTATATATTCTCGCCTCCTTTGTCAAAGATAAGGGGTCCATAGGTGCGTGGGTTTATCTCTGGGCTTTCTATTTTGTTCTATTGATCTATGTTTTTGTCTTTTTGCCCAGTACCATACTGCTTGATGACTGTGGCTTCATAGTAGAGCCTGAAGTCGGGCAGGTTGATTCCTCTAGTTCCATTCTTCTCTCTCCAATATTGCTTTGATTATTCGAGTTTTTTGTATTCCATACAATTGTGAAATTATTTGTTCTAGCTCTGTGAAAAATACCGTTGGTAGCTTGATAGGGATAGTATTGAATCTTTAGATTGCTTTGGGTAGAATACTCATTTTCAACTATATTGATTCTTTTGATGCATGAACACAGTATATTTCTCCATCTATTAGTGTCCTCTATGACTTCTTTCACGCAGTGTTTTATAGTTTTCTATATAGTCTTTGTTTCATTAGGTAGATATATTCCTAAGTATTCTATTCTTTTCGTTGGCAATGGTGAATAGAATTGTTTTCTTAATTTCTCTTTCTATTTTCTCATTATTAGTGTATAAGAATGCAAAGGATTTCTGTGTGTTGATTTTATATCCTGCAACTTTACTATATTCATTGATTAGCTCTAGTAATTTTCTGGTGGAGTCTATAGGGTTTCTATATAGAGCAGCATGTCTTCTGCAAACAGTGAGAGTTTTACTTCTTCTTTTCCAATTTAGAATCCTTTTATTACTTTTTCTGCTCTGATTGCTGTGGCCAAACTTCCAAAACTATGTTGAACAGTAGTGGTGAAAGTGGGCACCCTTGCCTTGTTCTTGACTTTAGGGGAATTGCTTTCAATTTTTCACCATTAAGGATAATGTTTGCTGTGCATTTGTCATATACAGCTTTTATTTTGTTGAAGTATGTTCCTTCTATTCCTACTTTCTGGATAGTTTTTATCATAAATGGATGTTGAATTTTGTCAAAGGCTTTCTCTGCATCTATTGAGATAATCATATGGCTTTTGTTTTTCAATTTGTTAATGTGGTGTATTACATTGATTGATTTGCGGATATTGAAGAATCCTTGCATCCCTGGGATAAAGCCCACTTGGTCATGATGTATGATCTTTTTAATTTGTTGTTGGATTCTGATTGCTAGAATTTTGTTGAAGATTTTTGCGTCTATGTTCATCAGTGATCTTGGCCTGTAGTTTTCCTTTTCTCTAGCATCTTTGTCAGGTTTTGGTATTAGGGTGATGGTGGCCTCATAGAATGAGTTTGGAAGTTTACCTTCCTCTGCAATTTTCTGGAAGAGTTTGAATAGGATAGGTGTTATCTCTTCTCTAAATTTTTGTAGAATTCAGCTGTGAAGCCGTCTGGACCTGGGCTTTTGTTTGCTGGAAGATTTCTGATTACAGTTTCAATTTCTGTGCTTGAGATGGGTCTGTTAAGATTTTCTATGTCTTCCTGGTTCAGTTTTGGAAAGTTGTATTTTTCTAAGAATGTGTCCATTTCTTCCACGTTGTCCATTTTATTGGCGTATAATTGCTGATAGCAGTCTCTTATGATCCTTGGTAGTTCTGTGTTGTCTGTTGTGATCTCTCCATTTTCATTTTTAATTTTATTGATTGGTTTTTTCTCCTTTGTTTCTTGATGAGTCTGGCTAATGGTTTGTCAATTTTATTTATCCTTTCAAAGAAACAGCTTTTGGTTTTTTGATTTTTGCTATGGTCTCTTTGTTTCTTTTGCATTTATTTCTGACCTAACTTTTAAGATTTCTTTCCTTCTACTAACCCTGGGGTTCTTCATTTCTTCCTTTTCTAGTTGCTTTAGGTGTAGAGTCAGGTTATTTATTTGTCTTTTTTCTTATTTCTTGAGGCATGCCTGTATTGCTATGAACCTTCCCCTTAGCACTGCTTTCACAGTGTCCACAGGTTTTGTGTTGTTGTGTTTTCATTTTCATTCATTTCTATGCAGAATTTTTTATTTCTTTTTTGTTTTCTTCCATGATTTATTGGTTATTCAGCAGCGTGTTGTTCAGCTTCCATAGTTTGGAAGTTTTAATAGTTTTTCCCCTGTAATTAAGGTCTAATCTTACTGCAATTTGGTCAGAAAAGATGCCTGGAATGATTTCCATTTTTTTGAATTACCAAAGCTAGATTTATGGCCCAGGATGTGATATATCCTGGAGAAGGTTCCATATGCGCTTGAGAAAAAGGTGAAATTCATTGTTTTGGGGGTGAAATGTCCTATAGATATCAGTTAGGTCTAACTGGTCTATTGTATCATTTAAAGTTTATTTTTCCTTGTTAATTTTCTGTTTAGTTGATCTATCCATAGATGTGAGGGGGTTATTAAAGTCTCCCACTATTATTGTGTTATTGTTAATTCCCCTTCATACTTGTTAGCATTTGCCTTACATATTGTGGTGCTCCTATGTTGGATGCATATATATTTATAACTGTTATATCTTCTTTCTTGGATTGATCCTTTGATCATTATGTAGTGTCCATCTTTGTCTGTTTTCACAGTCTTCGTTTTAAAGTCTATTTTATCTGATATGAGTATTGCTACTCCTGCTTTCCTTTGCTCTCTATTTGCATGGAATATCATTTTTCAGCTCTTCACTTTCAGTCTGTACGTGTCCCTTGTCTTGAGGTGGGTCTCTTGTAGACAACATATATAGAGGTCTTCTTTTTGTATCCATTCAGCCAGTCTTTTTGTTTTGGTTTGGGCAGTCAACCCATTTACATTTAAGGTAAGTATTGATTAGTATGATTCCGTTTCCATTTATTTTATTGTTTGGGTTCGAGTTTATACACCTTTCTGTGTTTCCTGTCTAGAGAAGATCCTTTAGCATTTGTTGGAGAGCTGGTTTGGTGGTGCTGAATTCTCTCAGCTTTTGCTTGTCTATAAAGCTTTTGATTTCTCCTTCATATTTGAACGAGATCCTTGCTGGGTACAATAATCTGGGCTTAGGGTATTTTCTTTCATCACTTTAAATATGTCCTGCCATCTGCTCTGCGGCCTGAAGAGTATCCATTGAAAGATCAGCTGTTACCCTTATGGAAATCCCTTGTGTGTTATTTGTTGTTTTCCCCTTGCTGCTTTTAATATTTGTTCTTTGTGTTTGATCTTTGTTAATTTGATTAATATGTGTCTGTGGGTGTTTTGCATTGGGTTTATCCTGTTTGAGACTCTCTGGGTGTCTTGGACTTGGGTGATTATTTCCTTCCCCAATTTAAGGAAGTTTTCAGCTATTATCTCCTCAAAGTATTTTCTCATAGGACTTTCTTTTTGTCTTCTTCTTCTGGGACTCCTATGATTCAAATGTTGGGGCGTTTAACATTGTCCCAGAGGTCTCTGAGATTGTCCTCATTTCTTTTAATTCGTTTTTCTTTTTTCCTGATTCACTTATTTCTATCATTCTATCTTCTACCTCACTTATCCTATCTTCTGCTCCGTTATTCTACTGTTGGTTCCCTCCAGAGTGTTTTTGATCTCATTTATTGCATTATTCATTATATATTGACTCTTTTTTATTTCTTCTAGGTCCTTGTTAAACCTTTCTTGCATTTTCTCCATCCTTGTCTCCAGGCTATTTATCTGTGATTCCATTTTGATTTCAAGATTTTGGATCATTTTCACTATCATTATTTGGAATTCTTTATCAGGTAGATTCCCTATCTCTTCCTCTTTTGTTTGGTTTGGTGGGCATTATCATGTTCCTTTACTTGCTGGGTATTCCTCTATCTCTTCATCTTGTTTATATTGCTCTGTTTGGGGTGGCCTTTCTGTGTTCTGGCAGTTTGTGGATTTCTCTTTATTGTGGAGTTTCCTCACTGTGGGTGGGGTTGTACAGGTGTCTTGTCAAGGTTTTCTTGCTTAGGGAAGCTTGTGTCGGTGTTCTGGTGGGTGGAGCTAGATTTCTTCTCTCTGGAGTGCAATGAAAGTGTCCAGTAATGAGTTATGAGATGTCAATG
>NW_017197074.1:0-20048 GCF_001704415.2 Capra hircus
CCGGCAACTCGTGTTAAAATCAGGAGGTTCCCTGCCAGTGAGAATGAGGCCCGTTTCACTGAGTGTCTCAGGCTATCACACGTATACCTGGAACCTTCTAAGAGTCTTTCCAGTATATGCTGCACTCAGAAGTTTCCCCGACAACCCTCTCCACTACAAGAGAGCACGAGAGTCGGCCCACTCAGAGGAGCTCCCGTGTCGCGCTCGTAGATCGAGATGAGGCGACTCCTTTCACCTACTTGTTCGGAAGTTGGCGCATTCATCGCATCTCAAGAGGAGGCGCTCTAATAAGAGTACAAGGTGAGAGGAACTCCAGTCTGCCATCACTTCCAGGAGTCCCCGGATGTCTCAGTCCCCCAATTCCAGGGAAACCTGCTCTTATTTTATTTTTTTCTCTTCTTTTGGTTTTTTTATTTTCTCCCTGCACTGCCTTCGACTTCAATTCGAGAGATAGAGTTCAACACACGGTGGCCGTGGGACAGCCCCTGGGGAAGCCCTCTTTGAGAGGAAGCCTCGTGAAAAGCCTCCGAGGAAATCCCACAGATGTCCTTGATCCCTCGAAGGAAGCTGGACAAATGCTGCTACAGCTCGGGGAGGAAAGCGAACGTGAACTGCCCCACTCAAAGACGAGATCTGACTCCCTGGTGGAGACTCCAGAATACCCAAAGATCACATGTCCAGCACTAGAGGAATTCCTTCAGTCCGGACTGCTCCACACAAGGTCTTAGGCCGCGGCATCGAACGGGAGAGGACTCCCACAGAGACACGGAGCAATCACCGAATGGGGACTGGCCTTTCCTGAGGCACAGAGCGGGTTCCTGAGGTCCCGTTCGTAAGCTCGATGAGCACCTGCCGTAACTCGAGAAATCAGGAGTTCTCCCTCCAGCGAGATGCGGCCATTTCCTCTGAGGCGTTCGATGGCCTTAAACTCACACCTAACTCTGGAACTTCCCTATGGGTCCTTTCACACCCTATGCTGCAACTCAAGAAGATCCCAAAATACCCCGGTCTCCACCGAGAGGAAGCACCGAGAAGTCCCGACCAGCATCAGAGGAACCCGTGTCCGACTCTATGCTGAGAGTAGGGATCGCTTCCTGCCTGTTCAGGAAAGAATTCCGGGTTCCGACGCATCTCAAGAAGAGGCACTCTCCACAGGAAAGGGGAGAGGAACTCCAGGGTCGTGCACCATTCCAGAGTCCCAGATGTCTCATCCATTCCAGGGAACCTGTTTTCCTGCACTGCCTCAACTTTCAAGCGAGGATCGATCACACCACGGTGGCACGTGGGACAGCCCTGCGGGAAAGCCTGGTGGAAAGCCTCGAGGGAAAGCCACAGATCCTTGATCCACGCGAAGGGAAGCGTGACACTGCTGCTACAGCCGGGAGGAAAGCGCACGTGCATGCCCCACTCGCGACGAAGACTGACTCCCTGGGGAGACTTCAGAAGTACCCAAGATCCATGTCAGCACTGGAGAGGATTCCTCAGGTTCCGTCACTGACTCCACACAAGGTCTTATGCCGGGTCCAGCCCGGTGGATCCAGGGAATTCGAAGGGTGGTCGGCGTTGGGTGAAAGACTTGTTTATTTATTTGTAAGATTAGATTAGGAAACTATAGTGTAGTAAGAAGATTAAGTGGAGGATAGGGCTGAATAGCTTGGTTTACGCGGAAGGTCAATAAAATTCCAGACAAGGAATTTGCACACCTACGTTGGGCCACGGCGCGCTTGAATATCTAAGGGTGCCTCGCCTTAAGCTCCCTTTCGTGCGGGTCTTAACAGCCGGGGCAAGTAAGTAGACCTGGCGAGCCTCCGCACTCCAGGTGGAGATTCAGCCTGAAGTTAAAGTAAAGAGCAGAGAGAAGGAAAGGTAGAGAAGAAGAAAGAGAGAGAAAGACACGGGGGGAGCAGAGTCCAAGAAACCAGGCTGAGAGACTAGTTCGAGAAGCTGGTCCGAGAAACTGGCCCCGGCCCTGGCTCCTCCTTTATTGTTCAGAAGGCCTTTTATACTTTTGATAAACATGGATCAATGGATAACACAAATTATGTAGCGTTCACAACCCAGATTCTTTCTGTATATCATTTTGTATACAAAAGGTCTCAGGTGATTTACATTATCTTCTGGCAAGAGGCTTGTTAACTTTTTGGCTCTCTTCCTTAATGAATGTTAATTTTTGTTTCCCTGAAGTGTTTTTCTTTAATCTGCATCTCCTTAAAGCATTAAAGTTACATCTCTATAGAACAAAGGTGCAGTGGGTTATAACAAAGAAGGTACTTAACTCAAAGATCTAATGTTGCTAATACCAGGTCTCTACTTGTTTTTCTATATACCAACTATATCTAAAATAAAGGATATGAAAATTTGGCAGCAAGCATTGACCAAAAAATGAAACTTTTAATCAGTCCTATTCTAAAGCTTTTGATCCTCGGAAGCTCCTGCATTCCTAGGATGTTTTAAGCTTCCTGTGCTCCTGCGGTCAGGAGGCTCAAACAATCACAAGCGCAGCTGTACGAGTCCTACAGGCAGGCTAGAAAGCCAGCAGAGGGTTTTTGGATTGAAACACTCTTTCAAATGCAGAAGACTAACGCCCTGAATTGACTTTTTCCAGAAAAGTCAGAAGAGTGAAAAGCAGAGCACAAAAACCGGCAGATTTTTGTTGGGGTACATGCTTAAAAATTTCCAGAGGGGTTCCTGAAGTCTGAGCACGCCTTGCTTATGTGAGCTTCCTTCCTCATAAACTTGTCACGGGCGGGCTTCCTCACACTGGCTCCCGGCAGGCTTAGGCCCGGCATCGACGGGAGAGGAATCCGAGAGGCCCCCGAGCAACTCGCATGGGGACTGGCCTTTCCTGAGGCCACCAGAGCGGTCCCTGAGGTCCCGTCATAAGTCGAGAGCACCTGCCGCTACTCGAGAAATCCAGGAGGTTCTCCCTCCAGGCGAGATGAGGCCCATTTCCGCTGAGGCGTCTCGAGGCTAATCACACCTAACCTCTGGAACTTCCAAAGGGTCCTTCACACCCTTGCTGCAACTCAAGAAGTTCCCTGACATACCCGTCTCCACTCGAAAGGAATCACGAGAGTCCCGCCCTCATCCAGAGAAGCCCCGTTTCCGCCTCCAGATCGAGAGGAGGGATCCTTTCCCTGCGTGGTCGGGAAAGAATTCCCGGCGTTCCCGTGGCATCTCAAGAAGAGGCGCTCTCCACAGGAAAGGCGAGAGGAACTCCAGGGTCGTGCCACCATTCCCAGAGTCCCCCAGATGTCTCAGTTCATTTCAGGGAAACCTGTTTTCCCTGTACTGCCTCGACTTTCAAGCCGAGGATCGACTCACACCACGGTGGCACGTGGGACAGCCCTGCGGGAAAGCCTTGCGGGAAAGCCTCGTGGGAAAGCCTCGAGGGAAAGCCTCGTGGGAAAGCCACAGATCCCTTGATCCACGCGAAGGGGAGCATGACACTGCTGCTACAGCTCGGGAGGAAAGCGCACGTGCATGCCCCCACTCGCGACGAAGACTGACTCCCCTGGGGAGACTTCAGAAGTACCCCAAGATCCATGTCAGCACTGGAGAGGATTCCTCAGGTTCCGGCACAGACTCCACACAAGGTCTTATGCCGAGGTCCAGCCCCGGTGGATCCAGGGAATTCGAAGGGTGGTCGGCGTTGGCGTGGAAAGACTTGTTTATTTATTAATGTAAGATTAGATTAGGAAACTATAGTGTAGTAAGAAGATTAAGTGGAGAAAGAGGGCTGAATAGCTTGGTTTACGCGGAAGGCCAATAAAATTTCCAGACAAGGAATTTGCACCACCTACGTTGGGCCACAGGCGCCCGCTTGAATATCTAAGGGTGCCTCGCCTTAAGCTCCCTTTCGTGCGGGTCTTAACAGCCGGGGCAAGTAAGTAGACCTGGCGAGCCTCCGCACTCCAGGTGGAGATTCAGCCTGAAGTTAAAGTAAAGAGCAGAGAGAAGGAAAGGTAGAGAAGAAGAAAGAGAGAGAAAGACACGGGGGGAGCCAGAGTCCCAAGAAACCAGGCTGAGAGACTAGTTCGAGAAGCTGGTCCGAGAAACTGGCCCCCGGCCCCTGGCCTCCTCCTTTATTGTTCAGAAGGCCTTTTATACTTTTGATAAAACATGGAGATCAATGGATAACACAAAATTATGTAGCGTTCACAACCCAGATTCTTTCTGTATATCATTTTGTATACAAAAGGTCTCAGGTGATTTTACATTATCTTCTGGCCAGAGGCTTGTTAACACTTTTTGGCTCTCTTCCTTAATGAATGTTAATTTTGTTTCCCCTGAAGTGTTTTTCTTTAATCTGCATCTCCTTAAAGCATTAAAGTTACATCTCTATAGAACAAAGGTGCAGTGGGTTATAACAAAGAAGGTACTTAACTCAAAGATCTAATGTTGCTAATACCAGGTCTACTACTTGTTTTTCTATATACCAAACTATATCTAAAAATAAAGGATATGAAAATTTGGCAGCAAGCATTGACCCAAAAAATGAAACTTTTAATCAGTCCTATTCTAAAGCTTTTGACTCCTCGGAAGCTCCTGCATTCCTAGGATGTTTTAAGCTTCCTGTGCCTCCTGCGGTCAGGAGGCCTCAAACAATCACAAGCGCAGCTGTACGAGTCCTACAGGCAGGCTAGAAAGCCAGCAGAGGGTTTTTGGATTGAAACACTCTTTCAAATGCAGAAGACTAACGCCCTGAATTGACTTTTTCCAGAAAAGGTCAGAAGAGTGAAAAAGCAGAGCACAAAAACCGGCAGATTTTTGTTGGGGTACATGCTTAAAAATTTCCAGAGGGGTTCCTGAAGTCTGAGCACGCCTTGCTTATGTCAGCTTCCTTCCTTATAAACTTGTCACGGGCGGGGCTTCCTCACACTGGCTCCCGGCAGGCTTAGGCCCCGGCATCGAAGGGAGAGGAATCCCGAGAGGCCCCCGAGCAACTCGCATGGGGACTGGCCTTTCCTGAGGCCACCAGAGTGGGTCCCTGAGGTCCCCGTCGTAAGTCGAGAGCACCTGCCACAACTCGAAGAAAATCCAGGACGTTTCTCCCCTCCAGGCGAGATGAGGCCCATTTCCGCTGAGTCGTCTCCAGGCTAATCACACCTAACCTCTGGAACTTCCAAAGGGTCCTTCACACCATATCTGCAACTCAAGAAGTTCGCCGACATACCCGTCTCCACTCGAGAGAAAGCACGAGAGTCCCGCCCACATCCAGAGGATCCCCGTTTCCTCCTCCTAGCTCGAGAGGAGGGATCCTTTCCCTGCGTGGTCGGGAAAGAATTCCCGGAGTTCCCGTCGCATCTCAAGAGGAGGCACTCTCCACAGGAAAGGCGAGGGGAACTCCAGGGTCGTGCCACCATTCCCAGAGTCCCCAAGATGTCTCAGTCCATTCCAGGGAAAACTTTTTTCCCTGCACTGCCTCGACTTTCAAGCCGAGGATCGACATCGACACACACCACGGTGGCACGTGGGACAGCCATGTAGGAAAGCCTGGTGGGAAAGCCTCGTGGGAAAGCCTCGAGGGAAAGCCACAGATCCCTTGATCCATGCGAAGGGAAGCGTGACACTGCTGCTACATCTCGGAGGAAAGCGCACGTGCATGCTCCCTTTCAAGACGAGGACTGACTCCCCTGGGGAGACTCCAGAAGTACCCCCACGATCCATGTCAGCACTGGAGAGAAATCCTCAGGTTCCAGCACCGAATCCACACAAGGTCTTAGGCCCTGCATCGATGGCAGAGCAATACCGAGAGGCCCCCAAGCAACTCGCATGGGGACTGGACCTTTCCTGAGGCCACCAGAGCGGGTCCCTTTGGGCCCCGTCGTAAGTCGAGGGCACCTGCCGCAAACTCCGAGAAAATCCAGGATGTTCTCCCCTCTAAAGCGAGATGATGGCCCATTTCCAGAGAGGCGTCTTGAGGGTAATCACATCTAACCTCTGGAACTTCCAAAGGGATCCTTCACACCCTTGCTGCAACTCAAGAAGTTCCCCGACATACCCGTCTCCACTCGAGAGGAATGAGGAGAGTCCCGCCTTCATCCAGAGAAGCCCCATTCCGCCTCCTAGCTCGAGAGGAGGGATCCTTTTACCGGCGTGGTCGGGAAAGAATTCCCGACGTTCCCGTCGCAATCTCAAGAGGAGGCGCTACTCCACAGGAAAGGCGAGAGGAACTCCAGGGTCGTGCCACCATTCCCAGAGTCCCCCAGATGTTTCAGTACATTCTAGGGAAATCTGTTTTCCCTGCACTGCCTCGACTTTCAAGCCGAGGATCGACTCACACCACGGTGGCACGTGGGACAGCCCTGTGGGAAAGCCTCGTGGGAAAGACTCATAGGAAAGCCTCGAAGGAAAGCCACAGATCCCTTAATCCACTCGACGGTGTATCGTGACACTGCTGCTACAGCTCGGGAGGAAAGAGCACGTGCATGCCCCCACTAGATACGAGGACTGACTCCGCTGGGGAGACTCCAGAAGTACCCCAAGATCCATGTCAGCACTGGAGAGGAATCCTCAGGTTCCGGCACCGACTCCACACAAGGTCTTAGGCTCAGACATCGACGGGAGTGTTATCCCGAGAAGCCCCCGAGCAACTTCCATGGGGACTGGCCTATCCTGAGGCCCCCAGGGCGGGTCCCTGAGGTCCCTGTATGTAAGTCGAGAGCACATTCCGCAACTCGACAAAATCCAGGAGGTTCTCCCCTCCAGGCGAGATGAGGCCATTTCCGCTGAGGGTCTAGAGACTAATCACACTCTAACATCTGGAACTTCCAAAGGGTCCTTCACACCCTTGCTGCAACTCAAGAAGTTCCCCGACATACCCGTCTCCACTCGAGAGGAAGCACGAGAGTCCGCCCACATCCAGAGGAGCCCCGTTTCCGCCTCCTAGCTGCGAGAGGAGGGATCCTTTCCCTGCGTGGTCCGTGCAATGAATTCCCGCGTTCCCCTCGCATCTCAAGAGGAGGCGCTCTCCACAGGAAATGCGAGAGGAACTCCAGGTTCGTGCCACCATTCCCAGAGTCCCCCAGATGTCTCAGTCCATTCCCAGGGAAACCTGTTTTCCCTGCACTGCCTCCACTTTCAAGCCGAGGATCGACTCACACCGCGATGGCAGGTTGGACAGCCCTGTGGGAAAGCCTCGTGGGAAAGCCTCGTGGGAAAGCCTCGAGGGAAAGCCACAGATCCCTTGATCCACGCATAGGGAAGCGTGACACTGCGGCTACAGCTCGGGAGGAAAGCGCACGTGCATGCCCCCACTCGAGACGAGGACTGACTCCCCTGGGGAGACTCCAGAAGTACCCCAAGATCCATGTCAGCACTGCAGAGGAAACCTCAGGTTCCGGCACTGACTCCACACAAGGTCTTAGGCCCCGGCATCGACGGGATAGGAATCCCGAGAGGCCCCGAGCAATTCGCATAGGGAGTGGCCTTTTCTGAGGCCCCCAGAGCGGGTCGTTGAGGTCCCCGTCGTAAGTCGACAGCAACTGCCCTATCTCGAGAAAATCCAGGAGGTAGTCCCCTCCAGGCGAGATGAGGCCCATTTCCGCTGAGGCGACTGGAAGCTAATCACCCCTAATCTCTGGAACTTCCAAAGGGTCCTTCACAGCCTTGCTGCAACTCAAGAAGTTCCCCGACATACCCGTCTCCACTCAAGAGGAAGCACGAGAGTCCCGCCCACATCCAGAGGGGCCCCGTTTCCGCCTCCTAGCTCGAGAGGAGGGATCCTTTCCTTTCGTGGTCGGCAAAAAATTCCCGGCGTTCCCGTCGCATCTCAGGAGGAAGCGCTCTCCACAGGAAAGGCGAGAGGAAATCCAGGGTCGTGCCACCATTCCCAGAGTCCCCAAGATGTCTCAGTCCATTCCAGGGAAACCTGTTTTCCCTGCATTGCCTCGACATTCAAGCCGTGGATCGGACTCACATCACGGTGGCACGTGGGACAACCATGTGGGAAAGCCTCGTGGGAAAGCCTCGTGTGAAAGCCTCCAGGGAAAGCCACAGATCCCTTGATCCACGGGAAGGGAACGTGACACTGCTGCTACAGCTCGGGAGGAAAGCGCACGTGCATGCCACCAATCGGGACGAGGACTGACTCCCCTGCGGAGACTCCAGAAGTACCTCAAGGTCCATGTCAGCACTGGAGAGGAATCCTCAGGTTCCGGCACCGGAATCCACACAAGGTCTTAGGCCCCGGCATCGGCGGGAGAGAAATCCCGAAATGCTCCCGAGCAACTCGCATGGGGACTGGCCTTTCCTGAGGCCACCAGAGGGGGTCCCTGTGGTCCCCGTCGTAAGTCGAGAGCACCTGCCGCAAGTCGAGAAAATCCAGGAGGTTGTCCCCTCCAGGCGAGATGAGGCCCATTTTCCGCTGAGGCGACTGGAAGCTAATCACCCCTAATCTCTGGAACTTCCAAAGGGTCCTTCACAGCCTTGCTGCAACTCAAGAAGTTCCCCGACATACCCGTCTCCACTCAAGAGGAAGCACGAGAGTCCCGCCTACATCCAGAGGGGCCCCCTTTCCGCGTCCTAGCTCGAGAGGAGGGATCCTTTCCTTTCGTGGTCGGCAAAGAATTCCCGGGTTCCCGTCGCATCTCAAGAGGAGGCGCTCTCCACAGGAAAGGCGAGAGGAACTCCAGGGTCGTGCCACCATTCCCTGAGTCCCCCAGATGTCTGAGTCCATTCCAGGGAAATCTGTTTTCCCTTCACTGCCTCGACTTTAAAGCCGAGGATCGACTCACACCACAGTGGCACTTGGGAAAGCCCTGTGGGAAGCCTCGTGGGAAAGCGTCATGGGAAAGTCTAGAGGGAAAGCCACAAATCCCTTATTCCACGAAAAGGGAAGCATGACACTGCTGCTACAGCTCGGGAGGAAATCGGACGTGCATGCCCCCTCTCGAGACAAGGACTGACTCCCCTGGGGAGACTCCAGAAGTACCACAAGATCCATGTCGGCACTGAAGAGGAATCCTCAGGTTCCGTCACTGAGTCCACACAAGGTCTTAGGCCCCAGCATCGACGGGAGAGGAATCCCGAGAGGCCCGGGAGAAACTCGCATGGGGACTGGCCTTTCCTGAGGCCACCAGAGCGGGTCCCTGAGGCCCTCGTCGTAAGTCGAGAGCACCTGCCGCAAGTCGAGAAAATCCAGGAGGTTCTCCCCTCCAGGCGAGATGAGGCCCATTTCGGGTGAGACAACTAGGGGGTAATCAGACTTAAACTCTGGAACTTCCAAAGGGTCCTTCACACCCTTGCTGCAACTCAAGAAGTTCCCCGACATACCCGTCTCCACTCAAGAGGAACCCGAGCGTCCCGCCCATATCCAGAGTGGCCACGTTTCCGCCTGCTAGCTCGAGAGGAGGGATCCTTTCCCGTGCGTGGTCCTGAAAGAATTCCTAGCATTCCCGTCTCATCTCAAGAGGAGGCGCTCTCCACAGTAAAGGCGAGAGGAACTCCAGTATCAGGCCCCATTCCCAGAGTCCCCCAGATGTCTCAGTCCATTCCAAGGAAACCTGTTTTCCCTAGCACTGCCTCCACTTACAAGCCGAGGATCGACTCAAAC
Source organism: Capra hircus (assembly GCF_001704415.2). Taxonomy (NCBI): domain Eukaryota; kingdom Metazoa; phylum Chordata; class Mammalia; order Artiodactyla; family Bovidae; genus Capra; species Capra hircus. The sequence continues at coordinate 9,557 of NW_017197074.1, forward strand.
CGCGATGGGAGGTTGAACAGCCCTGTGGGAAAAGCCTCGTGGGAAAGCCATCTGGAGGGAAAGCCACAGATCCCTTGATCCACGCGTAGGGAAGCGTGACACTGCTGCTACAGCTCGGGAGGAAAGCGCACGTGCATGCCCCCACTCGAGACGAGGACTGACTCCCCTGGGGAGACTCCAGAAGTACCCCAAGATCCATGTGAGCACTGGAGAGGAATCCTCAGGTTCCGGCACCGACTCCACACAAGCTACTAGGCCCCGGCATCGACGGGAGAGGAATCCCGAGAGGCCCCCGAGCAACTCGCATGGGGACTGGCCTTTCCTGAGGCCACCAGAGCGGGTCCCTGAGGTCAGCGTCGTAAGTCGAGGGCACCTGCCGCAACTCGAGAAAATCCAGGAGGTTCTCCCCTCCAGGCGAGATGAGGCCCATTTCGGCTGAGGCGTCTCGAGGCTAATCACATCTAACATCTGGAACTTCCAAAGGGTCCTTCACACCCTTGCTGCAACTCAAGAAGTTCCCCGACATACCCGTCTCCACTCGAGAGGAAGCACCAGAGTCCCGCCCACATCCAGAGGAGCCCCGTTTCCGCCTCCTAGCTCGAGAGGAGGGATCCATTCCCTGCGTGGTCGGAAAAGATTCCCGGCGTTCCCGTCGCATCTCAAGAGGAGGCGCTCTCCACAGGAAAGGCGAGAGGAACTTCAGGGCCGTGCCACCATTCCCAGAGTCCCCCAGATGTCTCAGTCCATTCCAGGGAAACCTGTTTTCCCTGCACTGCCTCGACTTTCAAGCCGAGGATCGACTCACACCACGGTGGCACGTGGGACAGCCCTGTGGGAAAGCCACGTGGGAAAGCATCATGGGAAAGCCTTGAGGGAAAGCTCCTGATCCCTTGATCCACGCGAAGGGAAGCGTGACACTGCTGTCTACAGCTCGGGAGGAAAGGGCACGTGCATGCCCCCACTCGAGACGAGGACTGACTCCCCTGGGGAGACTCACATTCAGAGGAACCCCGTTTCCGCCTGGCAGCTCGAGATGAAGGATCCTATCCTGCTTAGTCAGGAAAGTTTTTTCGGCGTTCCCTTGGCATCTCAAGAGCAAGGGCTCTCAATAGGAAAGGCGAGAGGTACTCCAGGGTCGTGCCACCATTCGAAGAGTCCCCCATATGTCTCAGTCCATTTCAGAGGAACCTGTTTTCCCTGCACTGCCTCGACTTTCAAGCCGAGGATCCACTCACACCATGGTGGCACGTGGGACAGCCCTGTGGGAAAGCCTCGTGGGAAAGCCTCGAGGGAAAGCCAAAGATTCCTTGATTCCCACGACCGGAAGCGTGACACTTCTGCTACACTGTCCCTGAGGTCACGGTCTTATGTCGAGAGCACCTGCCGCAACTCGAGAAAATCCAAGAGGTTCTCTGCTCCAGTCTAGATGAGGCCCATTTTCTCTGCGGCGTCTCGAGAGTAATCACACCTAAACTCTGGAACTTCCAAAGGGTCCTTCACACCCTTGCTGCAACTCAAGAAGTTCCCCGACATACCCGTCTCCACTCGAGAGGAAGCACGAAAGTCCCGCCCACATCCAGAGGAGACCCGTTTCCGCCTCCTAGCTCTTGAGGAGGGATCCTTTCACTGCGTGTTCGGGAAAGAATTCCCGGCGTTTCCGTCGCATCTAAAGAGGAGGCGCTCTCCACAGGAAAGGCGAGAGGAACTCCAGTGTCGTGCCACCATTCCCAGAGTCCCCCAGATGTCTCAGTCCATTCCAGGGAAACCTGTTTTCCCTGCACTGCATCGACTTTCAAGCCGAGGATAGACTCACAGCACGGTGGCACGTGGGACAGCCCTGTGGGAAAGGCTCGTGGGAAAGCCTCGGGGAAAGCCTCGAGGGAAGCTACCGATCCCTTGATCCACGCCAAGGGAAGCGTGACACTGCTGCTACAGCTCGGGAGGAAAGCGCACGTACATGCCCCCACTCGAGACGAGGACTGACTCCAATGGGGAGACTCCAGAAGTACCCCAAGATCCATGTCAGCACTGGAGAGGAATCCTCATGTTCCAGCACTGACTCCACACAAGGTCTTAGTCCCTAGCATCGACGGGAGAGGAATCCCGAGAGGCCCCCCAGCAACTCGCATGGGGACTGGCCTTTACTGAAGCCACCAGAGAGGTCCCTCAGGTCCCAGTCGTTAGTCGACAGCACCTGCCACAACTCGAGAAAATCCAGGATGTTCTCCCCTTCAGGCGAGAAGAGGCCCATTTCCGCTCAGGCGTCTCGAGGCTAATCACACCTAACCTCTGGAACTTTGAAAGGTTCCTTCACACCCTTGCTGCATCTCAAGAGGTTCCCCGACATACCCGTCTCCAGTCGAGAGGAAGCACGAGTCTCCCACCCACATCCAGAGGAGCCCCATTTCCGCCTCCTACCTCGAGAGGTGAGATCCTTTCCCTGCGTGTTGGGGAAAGAATTCCCGGCGTTCCCGTCGCATCTCAAGAAGAGGTGCTCTCCACAGGAAACGCAAGATGAACTCCAGGGTCGTGCAACCATTCCCTGATTCCCGCAGATGTCTCACTCCATTCCAGGGAAACCTGTTTTCCCTGCACTGCCTCGACTTTCAAGCTGAGGATCGACTCACACTACGGTGGTACGTGGGACAGCCCTGTGGGAAAGCCTCGTGGGAAAGCCTCGTGGGAAAGCCTCGAGGGAAAGCCACAGATCCCTTGATCCACGCCAAGGGAAGCGTGACACTGCTGCTACAGCTCGGGAGGAAATCGCACGTGCATGCCCCCAATCGAGACGAGGGCTGACTCCCCTGGGGAGACTCCAGAGGTACCCCAAGATCCATGTCAGCACTGGAGAGGAATCCTCTGGTTTCGGCACCGACTCCACACAAGGTCTTAGGCCCCGGCATCGATGGGAGAGGAATCCCGAGAGGCCTCCGAGCAACTCGCATGGGGACTGGCCTTTTCTGAGGCCACCAGAGCGGGTCCCTGAGGTCCCCGTCGTAAGTCGAGAACACCTGCCGCAACTAGGGAAAATCCAGGAGGTTCTACCCTCCAGGCGAGATGAGGCCCATTTCCGCTGAGGCGTCTCGAGGCTAATCGCATCTAACATCTGGAACTTCCAAAGGGTCCTTCACACCCTTACTGCAACTCAAGAAGTTCCCCGACATACCCGTCTCCACTCGAGAGGAAACAGGAGAGTACCGCCCAGATCCAGAGGAGCCCCTTTTCCGCCTCCTATCTCGAGGGGAGGGATCCTTTCCCTGTGTGGTCCGGAAAGAATTCTCGGCATTCACCTCGCATCTGAAAAGGAGGCGCTCTCCACAGGAAAGGCGAGAGGAACTCCAGGGTCGTGCCACCATTCCCCGAGTACCCCAGATGTCTCAGTCAATTCCAGGGAAACCTGTTTTCACTGCTCTGCCTCGAATTTCAAGCCGAGGATCGACTCACACCACGGTGACACGTGGGACAGCCCTGTGGGAAAGCCTCGTCGGAAAGTCTCGAGGGAAAGCGTCGAGGGAAAGCCACAGATCCCTTGTTCAACCGGAAGGGAAGCGTGACACTGCTGCTACTGCTCGGGGGGAGAGTGCCTGTGCATGCCCCCACTCGATACGAGGACTGACTTCACTGGGGAGACTCCAGAAGTAACCCAAGATGCATGTCAGCACTGGAGAAGAATCCTCAGGTTCCGGCACCGACTCCACACAAGGTCTTAGGCCCCGGCATCGACGGGAGGGAAATCCTGAGAGGCCCCCGAGCAACTCGCATGGGGAATGGCCTTTCCTCAGGCCACCAGAGCGGGTCCCTGAGGTCCCCGTCATAAGTCAAGAGCACCTGCCCCACCTCGAAAAAATTCTGGAGGTTCTCTCCTCCAGGCAAGATGAGGCCCATTTCTGCTGAGGTGTCTCGATGCTAACCACACCTAACCTCTGGAACTTCCAAAGGGTTCTTCACACCCTGGCTGCAATTCAAGAATTTTCCCCGAAATACTGTCTCCACTCGAGAGGAAGCACGAGAGTCCCGCCCACATCCACAGGAGCCCCGTTTCCGGTTCCTAGCTCGAGAGGAGGGATCCTTTCCCTGCGTGGTCGGGAAAGAATTCCCGGCAGTTCCCGTCGCATCTCAAGAGGAGGTGCTATCCATAGGATAGGCGAGAGGAACTCAAGGGTCGTGCCACCATTCCCAGAGTCCCCCAGATGTCTCAGTCCATTCCAGGAAAACCTGTTTTCCCTGCACTGCCTCGACGTTCAAGCTGAGGATCGAGTCACACCACGGTGGCATGTGGAACATCCCTGTGGGAAAGCCTCGTGGGAAAGCCTCGTGGGAAATCCTCGAGGGAAAGCCCCTGATCCCTTGATCCACGCGAAGGGAAGCGTGACACTGCTGCTACAGCTCGGGAGGAAAGCGCACGTGCGTGCCCTCACTCGAGAAAAGGACTGACTCCGCTGAGGAGACTCCAGAAGTACCCCAAGATCCATGTCAGCACTGGAGAAGAATCCTCAGGTCTGCCACCGACTCCACACAAGGTCTTAGGCCCCGGCATTGACGGGAGAGGAATCCCGAGAGGCCCCCGAGCAACTCGCATGGGGACTGGCCTTTCCTGAGGCCAAGAGAGTGGGTCCCTGAGGTCCCCGTCGTAAGTCGAGAGCACCTGCCGCAACTCGAGAAAATCCAGGAGATTCCCCCCAGGCGATATGAGGCCCATTTGTGCTGAGGCGTATCGAGGCTAATCACACCTAACCTCTGGAACTTCCAAAGGGTCCTTCACACCCTTGCTGCAACTCATGTAGTTCCCTGACTTAACCGTCTCCACTCGAGAGGAAGCACGAGAGTCCCGCCAACATCCAGAGGAGACCCATTTCTGCCTCCTAGCTCAAGAGGAGGGATCCTTTCCCTGCGTGATCGGGAAAGAATTCCCGGCGTTCCCGTCGCATCTCAAGAAGAGGCGCTCTCCACAGGAAAGGCGAGAGGAACTCCAGGGTCGTGCCACCATTCCCAGAGTCTCCCAGATGTATCAGTCTATTCCAGAGAAACGAATTTTCCTGCACAGCCTCGACTTTCAAGCCGAGGATCAACTCACACCACGGTGGCACGTGGGACAGCCCTGTGGGAAAGCCTCGTGGAAAGCCTCGTGGGAAAGCCTCGACGGAAAGACACAGATCCCTTGATCCACCCGAAGGGAAGCGTGACACTGCTGCTACTGCTCGAGAGGAAAGCGCACGTGCATGCCCCCACTCGAGACAAGGACTGACTCCCCTGGGGAGACTCCAGAAGTACCCAAGATCCATGTCAGCACTGGAGGGAATCCTCAGGTTCAGGCACCGACTCCACACAAGGTCTTAGGCCCCGGCATCGACAGGAGAGGAATCCCGAGAGGCCCCCGAGCAACTCGCATGGGGACTGGCCTTTCCTGAGGCCACCAGAAGCGGGTCCCTGAGGTCCCCGTCGTAAGTGAAGAGCACCTGCCCCAACTCGAAAAATCCAGGAGGTTCTCCCCTCCAGGCGAGATGAGGCCCATTTCTCGCTGAGGCGTCTCGATGCTAATCCACACCTAACCTCTGGAACTTCCAAAGGTCCTTCACACCCTTGGCTGCAACTTCAAGAAGTTTTCCCCGAAATACCTGTCTCCACTCGAAGAGGAAGCTCGAGAGTCCCGCCACATCCAGCAGGAGCCCCGTTTCCGGTCCCTAGCTCGAGAGGCGGGATCCTTTCCCTGCGTGGTCGGAGAAAGAATTCCTGGCAGTTCCCGGTCGCATCTCAAGAGGAGGTGCTCTCCATAGGAAAGGCGAGAGGAACTCCAGGGTCGTGCCACCATTCCCAGAGTCCCCCAGATGTCTCAGTCCATTCCAGGAAACCTGTTTTCCTGCACTGCCTCGACGTTTCAAGCCGAGGATCGACTCACACCACGGTGGCACGTGGACAGCCCTGTGGGAAAGCCTCGTGGAAAGCCTCGTGGGAAAGTCCTCGAGGGAAAGCCCAGATCCCTTGATCCACGCGAAGGGAAGCGTGACACTGCTGCTACAGCTCGGGAGGAAAGCGCACGTGCGTGCCCCCACTCGAGACAAAGGACTGACTCCGCTGAGGAGACTCCAGAAGTACCCAAGATCCATGTCAGCACTGGAGAAGGAATCCTCAGGTCTGCCACCGACTCCACACAAGATCTTAGGCCCCGGCATTGACGGGAGAGGAATCCCGAGAGGCCCCGAGCAACTCGCATGGGGACTGGCCTTTCCTGAGGCCAAGAGAGTGGGTCCCTGAGGTCCCCGTCGTAAAGTCGAGAGCACCTGCCGCAACTCGAGAAAATCCAGGAGATTCCCCCCCAGGCGATATGAGGCCCATTTGTGCTGAGGCGTATCGAGGCTAATCACACCTAACCTCTGGAACTTCCAAAGGGTCCTTCACACCCTTGCTGCAACTCATGAAGTTCCCTGACTTAACCGTCTCCACTCGAGAGGAAGCACGAGAGTCCCGCCAACATCCAGAGGAGACCCATTTCTGCCTCCTAGCTCAAGAGGAGGGATCCTTTCCCTGCGTGATCGGGAAAGAATTCCCGGCTTCCCGTCGCATCTCAAGAAGAGGCGCTCTCCACAGGAAAGGCGAGAGGAACTCCAGGGTCGTGCCACCATTCCCAGAGTCTCCCAGATGTATCAGTCTATTCCAGAGGAAACTGAATTTTCCCTGCACAGCCTCGACTTTCAAGCCGAGGATCAACTCACACCACGGTGGCACGTGGGACAGCCCTGTGGGAAAGCCTCGTGGGAAAGCCTCGTGGGAAAGCCTCGACGGAAAGCCACAGATCCCTTGATCCACGCCGAAGGGAAGCGTGACACTGCTGCTACTGCTCGAGGAGGAAAGCGCACGTGCATAGCCCCCACTCGAGACAAGGACTGACTCCCCTGGGGAGACTCCAGAAGTACCCCAAGATCCATGTCAGCACTGGAGGGGAATCCTCAGGTTCAGGCACCGACTCCACACAAGGTCTTAGGCCCCGGCATCGACAGGAGAGGAATCCCGAGAGGCCCCCGAGCAACTCGCATGGGGACTGGCCTTTCCTGAGGCCCCCAGAAGCGGGTCCCTGAGGTCCCCCGTCGTAAGTCGAAGAGCACCTCCCGCAACTCGACAAAGTCCAGGAGGTTCTCCCCTTCAGGCGAGATGAGGCCCCATTTCCGCTGAGGCGTCTCGAGGCTAATCACATCTAACGTCTCGAACTTCCAAAGGCTCCTTCACACCCTTGCTGCAACTCAAGAAGTTCCCCGAAATACCCGTCTCCACTCGAGAGGAAGCTACGAGAGTCCCGCCAACATCCAGAGGACCCTGTTTCCGCCCCCTAGCTCGAGAGGAGGGATGCCTTTCCCTGCGTGGTCGGAGAAAGAATTCCCTGGCATTCCGGTCGCATCTCAAGAGAGGCGCTCTCCTACAGGAAAGGCGAGAGGAACTCCAGGGTCGTGCCACCATTCCCAGAGTCCCCCAGATGTCTCAGTACATTCCAGGGAAACCTGTTTTCCCTGCACTGCCTCGACTTTCAAGCGAGGATCGACTCACACCACGGTGGCACGTAGGGACAGCCCTGTGGGAAAGCTCGTGGAACTCTGGAAAGCCTCGAGGGAAAGCCACAGATCCCTTGATCCACGCGAAGGGAAGCGTGACACTGCTGCTACAGCTCGGGAGGAAATCGCACGTGCATGCCCCCACTCGAGATCAGAGATGACTCCCCTGGGGAGACTCCAGAAGTACCCAAAGATCCATGTCAGCACTGGAGAGGAATCCTCAGGTTCCGGCCACCGACTCCACACAAGGTCTTAGGCCCGGCATCGACGGGAGAGGAATCCCGAGAGGCCCCCAGAGCAACTCGCATGGGGACTGGCCTTTCCTGAGGCCACCAGAGCGGGTCCCTGAGGTCCCCGTCGTAAGTCGAGAGCACCTGCCGCAACTCGAGAAAATCCAGGAGGTTCTCCCCTCCAGGCGAGATGAGGCCCATTTCCGCTGAGGCGTCATCGAGGCTAATCACACCTAACCTCTGGAACTTCCAAAGGGTCCTTCACACCCTTGCTGCAACTCAAGAAGTTCCCGACATACCCGTCTCCACTCGAGAGGAAGCACGAGAGTCCCGCCCACATCCAGAGGAGCCCCGTTTCCGCCTCCTAGCTCGAGAGGAGGGATCCTTTCCCTGCGTGGTCGGGAAAGAATTCCCGGCGTTTCCCGTCGCATCTCAAGAGAGGCGCTCTCCACAGGAAAGGCGAGAGGAACTCCAGGGTCGTGCCACCATTCCCATGAGTCCCCCCAGATGTCTCAGTCCATTCCAGGGAAACCTGTTTTCCCTGCACTGCCTCGACTTTCAAGCCGAGGATCGACTCACACCACGGTGGCACGTGGGACAGCCCTGTGGGGAAAGCCTCGTGGGAAAGCCTCTGGGAAAGCCTCGAGGGAAAGCCACAGATCCCTTGATCACGCGAAGGGAAGCGTGACACTGCTGCTACAGCTCGGGAAGGAAAGCGCACGTGCATGCCCCCACTCGAGACGAGGACTGACTCCCCTGGGGAGACTCCAGAAGTTCCCCAAGATCCATGTCAGCACTGGAGAGGAATCCTCAGGTTCCGGCACCGACTCCACACAAGGTCTTAGGCACCCGCATCGACGGGAGAGGAATCCCGAGAGGCCCCGAGCAACTCGCATGGGGACTGGCCTTTCCTGAGGCCACCAGAGCGGGTCCCTGAGGTCCCCGTCGTAAGTCGAGAGCACCTGCCGCAACTCGAGAAAATCCAGGAGGTTCTCCCCTCCAGGCGAGATGAGCCCATTTCCGCTGAGGCGTCTCGAGGCTAATCACACTAACGTCTGGAACTCCTCTCGGTGTTGTCACTTCAGCAGGTCCCTCTTCTGAAGTTCCAGAGTTAGTTGATTAGCCTCAAAGACGCCTCAGCGGAAATGGGCCTCATCTCGCCTGGAGGGGAGAACCTCCTGGATTTCTCGAGTTGCGGCAGGTGCTCTCGACTTACGACGGGGACCTCAGGGACCCGCTCTGGTGCCTCAGGAAAGGCCAGTCCCCATGCGAGTTGCTGGGGGCCTCTCGGGATTCCTCTCCCGTCGATGCGGGCCTAAGACCTTGTGTGGAGTCGTGCCGGAACCTGAGGATTCCTCTCCAGTGCTGACATGGATCTTGGGTACTTCTGGAGTCTCCCCAGGGAGTCAGTCCTCGTCTCGAGTGGGGGCATGCACGTGCGCTTTCTTCCGAGCTGTAGCAGCAGTGTCACGCTTCCTTCGCGTGGATCAAGGATCTGTGGCTTTCCCTCGAGGCTTTCCACGAGGCTTTCCCACGAGGCTTTCCCACAGGGCTGTCCCACGTGCCACCGTGGTGTGAGTCGATCCTCGGTTGAAAGTCGAGCAGTGCAGGGAAAACAGGTTCCTGGAATGGACTGAGACATCTGGGGACTCTGAATGGTGGCACGACCCTGGAGTTCCTCTCGCCTTTCCTGTGGAGAGCGCCTCCTCTTGAGATGCGACGGAAACGCCGGGAAATCTTTCCCGACCACAGGGAAAGGATCCCTCCTCTCGAGCTTAGAGGCGGAAACGGGGCTCCTCTGGATGTGGGCGGGACTCTCGTGCTTCCTCTCGAGTGGAGACCGGTATGTGGGGAACTTCTTGAGTTGCAAGGGTGTGAAGGACCTTTGGAAGTTCCAGAGGTTAGGTGTGATTAGCCTCGAGACGCCTCAGCGAAATGGGCCTCATCTCGCCTGGAGGGAGAACCTCCTGGATTTTCTCGAGTTTCGGCAGGTGCTCTCGACTTACGGGGGACCCGCTCTGGTGGCCTCAGGAAAGGCCAGTCCCCATGCGAGTTGCTCGGGGCCTCTCGGATTCCTCTCCCGTCGATGCCGGGCCTAAGACCTTGTGTGGAGTCGGTGCCGGAACCTGAGGATTCCTCTCCAGTGCTGACATGATCTTGGGTATTCTGGAGTCTCCCCAGGGACAGTCCTCTCTCGAGTGGGGCATGCACGTGCGTTTCCTCCCGAGCGTAGCAGCAGTGTCACGCTTCCCTTCGCGTGGATCAAAGGATCTCTGGCTTTCCCTCGAGGCTTTCCCACGGCTTTCCCACGAGGCTTTCCACAGGGCTGTCCCACGTGCCACCGTGGTGTGAGTCGATCCTCGGCTTGAAAGTCGAGGCAGTGCAGGGAAAACAGTTTCCCTGGAATGGACTGGACATCTGGGGGACTCTGGAATGGTGGAACGACCCTGGAGTTCCTCTCGCCTTTCCTGTGGAGAGCGCCTCCTCTTGAGATGCGACGGGAACCGGGAATTCTTTCCCACCACTCAGGGAAAGGATCCCACCTCTCGAGCTAGGAGGTTGAAACGGGGCTCCTCTGGATGTGGGTGGAACTCTCGTGCTTCCTCTCGAGTGGAGACGGGTATGTCGGGGAACTTCTTGAGTTGCAGCAAGGTGTGAAGGACCCTTTGGAAAGTTCCAGTGATTAGGTGCGATTTAGCCTCGAGACGCCTCAGCGGAAAT
>NW_017197075.1:0-8231 GCF_001704415.2 Capra hircus
CACGAGGGCTTTCCCACAAGGCTTTCCCACAGGGCTGTCCCACGTGCCACGTGGTTGAGTCGATCCTACGCTTGAAAGTCGAGGCCAGTGCAGGGAAAACCGGTTTCCCTGGAATGGACTGAGACATTTGGTGGGGACTCAGGGAATGGTGGCACGACCCTGCAGTTCCTCTCCTTTCCTGTGGAGAGCGCCTCTTCTTGAGATGCGACGGGAACGCCGGGAATTCTTTCCCGACCACGCAGGGAAAGGATCCTTCCTCTCGAGCTAGGAGGGGGAAACGGGGCTCCTCTGGATGTGGGCGGTACTCTCGTCGTGCTTCCTCTCGAGTGGAGACGGGTATGTCGGGGAACTTCTTGAGTTGCAGCAAGGGTGTGAAGGACCCTTTGGAAGTTCCAGGTGTTAGATGTGATTAGCCTCGTGACGCACGGCGGAAAATGAGCCTCATCTCGCCTGGAGGGGAGAACCTCCTGGATTTTCTCGAGGTACGGCAGGTGCTCTCGACTTACGACGGGGACCTCAGGGACCCGCTCTGGTGGCCTCAGGAAAGGCCAGTCCCCATGCGAGTTGCTCGGGGGCCTCTCGGGATTCCTCTCCCCGTCGATGCCGGGGCCTAAGACCTTGTGTGGAGTCGGTGCCGGAACCTGAGGATTCCTCTCCAGTGCTGACATGGATCTTGGGGTTCTTCTGGAGGCTCCCAGGGGAGTCAGTCCTCGTCTCGAGTGGGGGCATGCACGTGTGCTTTCCTTCCGAGCTGTAGCAGCAGTGTCACGCTTCCCTTCGCGTGAATCAAGGGATCTGTGGCTTTCCCTCGAGGCTTTCCCAGGAGGGATTCCCACGAGTCTTTCCCACAGGTCTGTCCCACGTGCCACCGTGGTGTGTGTCGATCCTCGGCTTGAAAGTCGAGGCAGTGCGGGGAAATCACGATTCCCTCGAATGGACTGAGACATCTGGGGGACTCTAGGAATGGTGGCACGACCCTGGAGTTCCTCTCGCCATTCCTGTGGAGAGCGCCTCCCCTTGAGATGCGACGGAACGCTGGGAATTCTTTCCCGACCACGCAGGGAAAGGATCCCTCCTCTCGAGCTAGGAGGCGGAAACGGGGCTCCTCTGGATGTGGGCGGGACTCTCGTGCTTCCTCTCGAGTGGAGACGGGTATGTCGGGGAACTTCTTAAGTTGCAGCAAGAGTGTGAAGGACCCATTGGGAGTTCCAGAGGTTAGGTGTGATTAGCCTCGAGACACCTCAGCTGGAATGGCCTCATCTCGCCTGGAGGGGAGAACCTCCTGGATTTTCTCGAGTTGTGGCAGGTGCTCTCGATTTACGACGGGGACCTCAGGGACCCGCTCTGGTGGCCTCAGGAAAGGCCAGTCCCCATGCGAGTTGCTCGGGGCCCTCTCGGGATTCCTCTCCCGTCGATGCCGGGGCCTAAGACCTTGTGTGGAAGTCGGTGCCAGAACCTGAGGATTCCGTCTCCAGTGCTGACATGGATCTTGGGGTACTTCTGGAGTCTCCCCAGGGGAGTCAGTCCTCGTCTCGAGTGGGGGCATGCACGTGTGCTTTCCTTCCGAGCTGTAGCAGCAGTGTCACGCTTCCCTTCGCGTGATCAAGGGATCTGTGGCTTTCCCTCGAGGCTTTCCCACGAGGCTTTCCCACAGGGCTGTCCCACGTGCCACCGTGGTGTGAGTCGATCCTCGGCTTGAAATTCGAGGCAGTGCAGGGGAAACAGGTTTCCCTGGAATGGACTGAGACATCTGGGGGACTCTGGGAATGGTGGCACGACCCTGGAGTTCCTCTTGCCTTTCCTGTGGAGAGCGCCTCCTCTTGAGATGGGACGGGAACGCCGGGAATTCTTTCCCGACCACGCAGGGAAAGGATCCCTCCTCTCGAGCTAGGAGGCGGAAACGGGGCTCCTCTGGATGTGGGCGGTACTTTCGTGCTTCCTCTCGAGTGGAGCCGGGTATGATGGGGAACTACTTGAGTTGCAGCAAGGGTGCGAAGGACCCTTTGGAAGTTCCAGAGGTTAGGTGTGGTTAGCCTCGAGACACCTCAGCGAAAATGGGCCTCATCTCGACTGGAGGGGAGAACCTCCGGAATTTTCTCGAGTTGCAGTAGGGCTCTCGACTTAGGACGGGGACCTCAGTGACGCCGCTCTGGTGGCCTCAGGAAAGGCCAGTCCCCATGCGAGTTGCTCGGGGGCCTCTCGGGATTCCTCTCCCGTTGATGCTGCGGCCTAAGACCTTGTGTCGAGAAAGTGCCGGAAGCTGAGGATTCCTCACTATTGCTTACATGGACCTTGGGGTACTTCTGGAGTCTCCCCAGGGAAGTCAGTCCTCGTCTCGAGTGGGGGCATGCACGTGCGCATTCCTCCCGGGCTGTTCCAGCAGTGTCACGCTTCCATTCACGTGGAGCAAGGGATCTGTGGCTTTCCCTCGAGGCTTTCCCACGAGGCGTTCCCACGAGGCTTTCCCACAGGGCTGTCCCACGTGCCACCGTGGTGTTTGTCGATCCTCGGCTGAAAGTCGAGTCAGTGCAGGGAAAACAGATTTCCCTGGAATGGACTGAGACATCTGGGGGACTGTGGGAATGGTGGCACGATCCTGGAGTTCCTCTCGCCATTTCCTGTGGAGAGCGCCTCCTCTTGAGATGCGACGGAACACTGGGTATTCTTTCCCGACCACGCAGGAAAGGATCCCTCCTCTCGAGCTAGGAGGCGCAAACGGGGCTCCTCTGGATGTGGGCGGGACTCTCGTGCTTCCTCTCGAGTGGAGACGGGTATGTCGGGGAACTTCTTGAGTTGCAGCAAGGGTGTGAAGGACCCTTTGGAAGTTCCAGAGTTTAGGTGTGATCAGCCTCGAGACGCCTCAGCAGAAATGGGCCTCATCTCGCCTGGAGGGGAGAACCTCCTGGATTTTCTCGAGTTGCGGCAGGTGCTCTCGACTTACAATGGGGACCTCAGGGACCCGCACTGGTGGCCTCAGGAAAGGCCAGTCCCCATGCGAGTTTCTCGGGGGCCTCTCAGGATTCCTCTCCCGTCGATGCAGGGGCCTAAGATCTTGTGTGGAGTTGGTGCCGGAACCTGAGGATTCCTCTCCAGTGCTGACATTAATCTTGAGGTACTTCTGGAGTCTCCCCAGGGGAGTCAGTCCTCGTCTCGAGTGGGGTCATGCACGTGCCCTTTCCTCCCGAGCTGTAGCAGCAGCGTCACGCTGCCCTTCGCGTGGATCAAGGGATCTGTGGCTTTCCCTCGAGGCTTTCCCACGAGGCTTTCCCACGAGGCTTTCCCACAGGGCTTTCCCACGTGCCACCGTGGTGTGAGTCGATCCTCGGCTTGAAAGTCGAGTCAGTGCAGGGAAAACAGTTTTCCCTGGAATGGACTGAGATATCTGGGGGAGTCTGGGAATGGTGGCACGACCCTGGAGTTCCTCTTGCCTTTCCTGTGGAGAGCGCCTCCTCTTGAGATGCGACGGGAACGCCGGGAATTCTTTCCCGACCACGCAGGGAAAGGATCCCTCCTCTCGAGCTAGGAGGCGCAAACGGGGCTCCTCTGGATATGGGCGGGACTCTCGTGCTTCCTCTCGAGTAGAGCCGGGTATGTCGGGGAAGTCTTTGAGTTGCAGCAAGGGTGTGAAGGATCCTTTGGAAGTTCCAGATGTTAGATGTGATTAGCGTCGAGTTGCCTCAGCGGAAATGAGCCTCATCTCGCCTGGAGGGGAGAACCTCCTGGATTTTCTCGAGTTGTGGCAGGTGCTCTCTACTTACGACGGGGACCTCAGGGACCCGCTCTGGTGGCCTCAGGAAAGGCCAGTCCCCATGCGAGTTGCTCGTGGGCCTCTCGGGATTCCTCTCCCGTCGATGCCGGGGCCTAAGACCTTGTGTGAAGTCGGTGCCAGAACCTGAGGATTCCTCTCCAGTGCTGACATGGATCTTGGGGTACTTCTGAAGTCTCCCCAGGGGAGTCAGGCCTCGTCTCGTTTGGGGGAATGCACCTGCGCTTTCCCCCCGAGCTGTAGCTGCAGTGTCGCGCTTCCCTTCCCGTGGATCAAGGGATCTGTGCTTTCCCCTCGAGGCTTTCCCACGAAGCTTTCCCACAGGGCTGTCCCACGTGCCACCGTGGTTTGAGTCGATCCTCGGCTTGAAAGTCAAGGCAGTGCAGGGAAAACAGGTTTCCCTGGAATGGACTGAGACATCTGGGGGACTGTGGGAATGGTGGCACGACCCTGGAGTTCCTCTCGCCTTTCCTGTGGAGAGCGCCTCCTCTTGAGATGGGACGGGAACGCCGGGAATCTTTCCCCAACCAGGCAGGGAAAGGATTCCTCCTCTCGAGCTAGGAGGCGGAAACGGGGCTCCTCTGGATGTTGGCGGGACTCTCGTGCTTCCTCTCGAGTGGAGCCGGGTATGTCGGTGAATTATTTGAGTTGCAGCAAGGGTGTGAAGGACCCTTTGGAAGTTCCAGATGTTAGATGTGATTAGCCTCGAGACGCCTCAGCACAAATGCGCCTCATCTCGCCTGGAAGGGGAGAACCTCCTGGATTTTCTCGAGTTTCTGCAGGTGCTCTCGACTTACGATGGGGACCTCAGAGTCCCGCTCTGGTGGCCTCAGGAAAGGCCAGTCCCCATGCGAGTTGCTCGCGGGCCTCTCGGGATTTCTCTCCCGCCGATGCCGGGGCCTAAGACCTTGTGTGGATTCGGTGCCGGAACCTGAGGATTCCTCTCCAGTGCTGACATGGACCTTGAGGTACTTCTGGAGTCTCCGCAGGGGAGTCAGTCCTCGTCCCGATTGGTGGCATGCACGTGCGCTTTCCTCCCGAGCTGTAGCAGCAGTGTCACGTTCCCTTCCCGTGGATCAAGGGATCTGTGGCTTTTCCTGGAGGCTTTCACATGAGGCTTTCCCACGAGGCTTTCCCACATGGTTGTCCCACGTGCCACCGTGATGTGAGTCGATCCACGGCTTGAATGTCGAGGCAGTGCAGGGAAAACAGGTTTCCCTGGAATGGACTGAGACATCTTGGGGACTCTGGGAATGGTGGCACGACCCTGGATTTCCTCTCGCCTTTCCTGTGGAGAGCGCCTCCTCCTGAGATGCGACGGGAACGCCGGGAATTTTTTGCCGACCACGAAAGGAAAGGATCCCTCCTCTCGAGCTAGGAGGCGGAAACGGGGCCCCTCTGGATGTGGGCGGGACTCTCGTGCTTCCTCTTGAGTGGAGACGGGTATGTCGGGGAACTTCTTGAGTTGCAGCAAGGCTGTGAAGGACCCTTTGGAAGTTCCAGAGATTAGGGGTGATTAGCTTCCAGTCGCCTCAGCGGAAATGGGCCTCATCTCGCCTGGAGGGGACTACCTCCTGGATTTTCTCGAGATAGGGCAGTTGCTGTCGACTTACGACGGTGACCTCAACGACCCGCTCTGGGGGCCTTAGAAAAGGCCACTCCCCATGCGAATTGCTCGGAGCCTCTCGGGATTCCTCTCCCGTCGATGCCGGGGCCTAAGACCTTGTGTGGAGTCAGTGCCGGAACCTGAGGTTTCCTCTGCAGTGCAGACATGGATCTTGGGGTACTTCTGGAGTCTCCCCAGGGGAGTCAGTCCTCCTCTCGAGTGGGGGCATGCACGTGCGCTTTCCTCCCGAGCTGTAGCAGCAGTGTCACGCTTCCCTACGCGTGGATCAAGGGATCTGTGGCTTTCCCTCGAGGCTTTCCCACGAGGCTTTCCCACGAGGCTTTCCCACAGGGCTGTCCAACCTGCCATCGCGGGTGTGAGTCAATCCTCGGCTTGAAAGTGGAGGCAGTGCAGGGGAAAACAGGTTTCCTTGGAATGGACTGAGACATCTGGGGGACTCTGGGAATGGGGCCTGATACTGGAGTTCCTCTCGCCTTTACTGTGGAGAGCGCCTCCTCTTGAGATGAGACGGGAACGCTAGGAATTCTTTCAGGACCACGCAGGGAAAGGATCCCTCCTCTCGAGCTAGCAGGCGGAAACGGGGCCACTCTGGATACGGGTGGGACGCTCGGGTTCCTCTTGAGTGGAGACGGGTATGTTGGGGAACTTCTTGAGTTGCAGCAAGGTGTGAAGGACCCTTTGGAATTTCCAGAGTTTAAGTCTGATTACCCCTAGTTGTCTCAGCCGAAATGGGCCTCATCTCGCCTGGAGGGAGGAACCTCCTGGATTTTCTCGAGTTGCGGCAGGTGCTCTCGACTTACGACCAGGGCCTCAGGGACCCGCGCTGGTGGCCTCAGGAAAGGCCAGTCCCCATGCGAGTTTCTCCCGGGCCTCTCGGGATTCCTCTCCCGTCGATGCTGGGGCCTAAGACCTTGTGTGGACTCAGTGACGGAACCTGAGGATTCCTATCCAGTGCCGACATGGATCTTGTGGTACTTCTGGAGTCTCCCCAGGGGAGTCAGTCCTTGTCTCGAGAGGGGGCATGCACGTGCGATTTCCTCCCGAGCTGTAGCAGCAGTGTCATGCTTCCCTTTTCGTGGATCAACGGATCTGTGGCTTTCCCTCTAGACTTTCCCATGACGCTTTCCCACGAGGCTTCCCACAGGGCTTTCCCACGTGCCACTGTGGTGTGAGTCGATCCTTGGCTTTAAAGTCGAGGCAGTGAAGGGAAAACAGATTTCTCTGGAATGGACTCAGACATCTGGGGGACTCAGGGAATGTGGCACGACCCTGGAGTTCCTCTCGCCTTTCCTGTGGAGAGCGCCTCCTCTTGAGATGCGACGGGAACCCGGGATTCTTTCCCGACCACGCAGGGAAACGATCCCTCCTCTCGAGCTAGGAGGCGGAAACAGGGCTCCTCTGGATGTGGGCGGGACTCTCATGCTTCCTCTCGAGTGGAGACGGGTATGTCGGGGAACTTCTTGAGTTGCAGCAAGGGGTGTGAAGGACCCCTTGAAAGTTCCAGAGGTTAGGTGTGATTAGCCTCGAGACGCCTCAGCGGAAATGGGCCTCATCTCGCCTGGAGGGGAGAACCTCCTGGATTTTCTCGGAGTTGCGGCAGGTGCTCTCGACTAACGACGGGGACTTCAGGGACCCGCTCTGGTCGCCTCAGGAAAGGCCAGTCCCCATGCGAGTTGCTCGGGGCCTCTCGGGATTCCTCTCCCCCGTCCGATGCCGGGGCCTAAGATCTTGTGTGGAGTCGGGTGCCGGAACCTGACAATTCCTCTCCAGTGCCTGACATGGATCTTGGGGTACTTCTGGAGTCTCCCCAGGGGAGTCAGTCCCCGTCTCCGAGTGGGGGCATGCACGTGCGCTTTCCTCCCTAGCTGTAGCAGCCAGTGTCACGCTTCCCTTCGCGTGGATCAAGGGATCTAGTGGCTTTCCCTGGAGGTTTTCCACACGAGGCTTTCCCCACGAGGACTTTCCCACATGGGTTGTCCCACGTGCCACCGATGGATGTGAGTCGATCCATCGGCCTTGAAATGTCGAGGCAGTGCAGGAAAACAGTTTCCCTGGAAGGACTGAGACATCTGGGGGACTCTGGGAATGGTGGCACGACCCTGGATTTCCTCTCGCCTTTCCTGTGGAGAGCGCCTCCTCCTGAGATGCGACGGGAACGCCGGGAATTCTTTGCCGACCACGCAAGGAAAGGATCCTCCTCTCGAGCTAGGAGCGAAACGGGGCCCCTCTGATGTAGGGGACTCTCGTGCTTCCTCTTGAGTGGAGACGGGTATGTCGGGGGAACTTCTTGAGTTGCAGCAAGGCTGTGAAGGACCCTTGGAAGTTCCAGAGATTAGGGGTGACCACAGATCCCTTTCGGACTCCCCACGCGTTAGGGATCGTATCCTGACACTTGCCGGCTACACCCTACAATGGGAGGATAAGCGCTAGCTGCCATGCCCCCCCCACTCGTAGTACACGAGCTGTGTACTGACACCCCCTGGGCGAGATCTTCCAGAACCGTACTCCTACAGATCTCCATGTTCTGACGCCACTGCAGCAGGCAAAAACCGTCACTGGTCCTTGGTCACTGCACTACACAGGGTCTTGGCCCGGCATCGACGGTTTCTCAGAGAGGAATCCCCGAGTCTAGCCCCCGAGCAATTCGCATGGGGAGTGCCTCTTTTCTGAGGCCCCCATGAGCGGGCTCCAGTTGATGGTCTCCCGTCGTCAAGTCGACAGCAATCTGCTCCCTATCTCCGAGGAAAACTTCTCACGGCAGTAGTCCCCCCTTCCCAGGTGCGAAGACTGAGGCCCCTATTTCCGCCTGAGCCCCGCGACTGCGGCAAAAGCCTAATC
>NW_017197076.1:0-8231 GCF_001704415.2 Capra hircus
ATGCACGTGCGCTTTCTCCCGAGCTGTAGCAGCAGTGTCATGCTTCCCTTCTCGTGGATCAAGGATCTGTGGCTTTCCCTCGAGGCTTTCCCACAAGGCTTTCCCACGAGGCTTCCCACAAGGCTGTCCCCCGTGCCACCGTGGTGTGAGTTGACCTTGCTTGAAAGTCGAGGCAGTGCAGGGAAAACAGGTTTGCTGGAATGAACTGAGAAATCTGGGGGACTCCTGGAATGGGGCCTGATCCTGGAGTTCCTTTCGCCTTTCCTGTGGAGAGCACCTCCTCTTGAGATGTGACGGGAACGCTAGGAATTCTTTCCCTACCACGAAGGGAAAGGATCCCTCCTCTCGAGCTAGCGCGGGCGGAAACGGGGCCACTCTGGAAGTGGGCGGGACTCTCGTGTTCCTCTTGAGTGGAGACGGGTATGTCGGGGAACTTCTTGAGTTGCAGCAAGGGTGTGAAGGACCCTTTGGAAGTTCCAGAGTTTAGTGTGATTACCCCCTATTTGCCTCAGCAGAAATGGGCCTCACCTCCCCTGGAGGGTAGAACCTCCTGTATTTTCTCGAGTTGCAGCAGGTGCTCTCGACTTACGAAGGGGATCTCAGGGACCCACTCTGGTGGCCTCAGGAAAGGCCAGTCCCCATGCGAGTTGCTCGGAGGCCTCTCGGATGCCTCTCCCGTCGATGCCGGGGCCTCAGATCTTGTGTGGAGCCGGTGCCGGAACCTGAGGATTCCTCTCCAGTGCTGGCATGGATCTGGGGGTACTTCTGGAGTCTCCCCAGTGGAGTCAGTCCTCGTCTCGAGTGGGGGCATGCACGTGCGCTTTCCTCCCGAGCTGTAGCAGCAGTGTCGCGCTTCCATTCGCGTGGATCAAGGGATCTGTGGCTTTCCCTCGAGGCTTTCACGCGAGGCTTTCCCACGAGGCTTTCCCACGAGGCTTTCCCACAGGGCTTTCCCACATGCCACCGTGGTGTGAGTCGATCCTCGTCTTGAAAGTCGACGCAGTGCAGGGAAAACAGGTTTCCCTGTAATGGACTGAGACATCTGGGGGATTCTGAGAATGGTGGCACGACACTGGAGTTCCTCTCGCCTTTCCTGTGGAGAGCTCCTCCTCTTGAGATGCTACGGAAACGCCGGGAAATCTTTCACGAGCACGCAGGGAAAGGATCCCTCCTCTCGAGCTATGAGGCGGAAACGGGGCTCCTCTGGATGTGGGCGGGACTCTGGTGCTTCGTCTCGACTGGAGACGGGTATGTCGGGGAACTTCTTGAATTGCAGCAAGGGGTGTGAAGGACCCTTTGGAAGTTCCAGAGGTTAGGTGTGAATAGCCTCGAGACACCTCAGCGGAAATGGGCTTCATCTCGCCTGGAGGGGAGAACCTCCTGGATTTTTCTCGAGTTGCGGCAGGTGCTCTCGACTTATGATGGGGACCTCAGGACCCGCTCTGTGGCCTCAGGAAAGGCCAGTCCCTATGCGAGTTGCTCCGGGGCCTCTCGGGATTCATCTCCCGTCGATGCCGGGGCCTAAGACCTGTGTGGTGTCGGTGCCGGAACCTGAGGATTCCTCTCCAGTGCTGACATGGATCTTGGGGTACTTCTGGAGTCTCCCCAGGGGAGTCAGTCCTCGTCTCGAATGGGGCATGAACGTGCGCTTTCCTCCCGAGCTGTAGCAGCAGTGTCACGCTTCCCTTCACGTGGATCAAGGGATCTGTGACTTTCCCTCGAGGCTTTCCCATGAGGCTTTCCCACGAGGCTTTCCCTCAGGGCTGTCCACGTGCCACCGTGGTGTGAGTAGATCTCGGCTTGAACGTCGATGCAGTGCAGGGAAAACAGGTTTCCCTGGATTGGACTGAGACATCTGAGGGACTCTGGGAATGATGGCACGACCATGGAGTTCCTCTCGCCTTTCCTGTGGAGAGCGCCTCCTCTTGAGATGCGACGGAATCGCCGGGAAATCTTTCCCGAGCACGAGGGAAAGGATCCCTCCTCTCGAGCTAGGAGGCAGAAACGGGGCTCCTCTGGATGTGGGCGCGGACTCTCGTGCTTCTCTCGAGTGGAGACGGGTATGTCGGGAATATCTTGAGTTGCAGCAAGAGTGTGAAAGACCCTTTGGAAGTTCCAGAGTTTAGGTGTGAATAGCCTCGAGACGCCTCAGCGGAAATGGGCCTCATCTCGCCTGGAGGGGAGAACCTCCTGGATTTTCTCAAGTTGCGGCAGGTGCTCTCGACTTACGACGGGGAGCTCAGGGACCCGCACTGGTTTCCTCAGGAAAGGCCAGTTCCCATGCGAGTTGCTCGGGGGGCCTCTCGGGATTCCTCTCCCGTCGATGCCGGGCCTAAGATCTTGTGTGGAGCCGGTGCCGGAACCTGAGGATTCCTCTCCAGTGCTGGCATGGATCTGGGGTACTTCTGGAGTCTCCCCGGAGGAGTCAGTCCTCGTTTCAGTGGGGGCATGCACGTGCGCTTTCCTCATGAGTGTAGCAGCAGTGTCACGCTTCCCTTTGCGTAGATCAAGGGATCAGGGTCTTTCCCTCGAGGCTTTCCCACAGGGCTGTCCCACCTGCCACCGTGGTGTGAGTCGATCCTTGGCTTGAAAGTCGAGGCAGTGCAGGAAAAAACAGGTTTCCCTGGAATGGACGGAGACATATGGTTGACTCTGGGAATGGTGGCACGACCCTGGAATTCCTCTCGCCTTTCCTGTGGAGAGCGCCTCTCTTGAGATGCGACGGGAACGCCGGAATACTTTCCGACCACGCAGGGAAATGATCCCTCCTCTCTAGCTAGGAGACGGAAACGGGGCTCCTCTGGATGTGGCCGGGACTCTCCTGCTTCCTCTCGGGTGGAGACGGGAATGTCGGGGAACTTCTTGAGTTGCAGCAAGGATGTGAAGGACCCTTTGGAAGTTCCAGAGTTTAGGTGTGAACAGCCTCGAGACGCCTCAGCGGAAATGGGCCTCATCTCGCCTGGAGGGTAGAACCTCCTGTATGTTCTCGAGTTGCAGCAGGTGCTCTCGACTTACGACGGGGACCTCAGGGACCCGCTCTGGTGGCCTCAGGAAAGGCCAGTCCCCATGCGAGTTGCTCTGGGGCCTCTCGGGATTCCGCTCCTGTCGATGCCGGGGCCTAAGACCTTGTGTGGAGTCGGTGCGGGAACCTGAGAATTCCTCTTCAGTGCTGACATGGATCTTGGGGTACTTCTGGAGTCTCTAGAGGGGAGTCAGTCCTCGTCTCGAGTGGGGCATGCACGTGCGTTTTCCTCCCGAGCTGTAGCAGCAGTGTCAGGCTTCCCTTCTCGTGGATCAAGGGATCTGTGGCTTTCCCTCGAGGCTTTCCCACCAGGCTTTCCCACGAGGCTTTCCCACAGGGCTGTCCCACGTGCCACCGTGGTGTGAGTCGATCCTCGGCTTGAAAGTCGAGGCAGTGCAGGGAAAACAGGTTTCCCTGGAATGGACTGAGACATCTGTGGGACTCTGGGAATGGTGGCAGCATCCTGGTGTTCCTCTCGCCTTTCCTGTGGAGAGCGCCACCTCTTGAGATGCGACGGGGAACGCGGGGAATTCTTTCCCCACCTCGCAGGGAAGGATCCTCCTTTCGAGCCAGGAGGCGGAAACGGGGCTCCTGTGGATGTGGTGGAACTCTCGTGCTTCCTCTCGAGTGGAGACGGCTATGTCGGGAACTTCTTGAGTTGCAGCAAGGGTGTGAAGGACCCTTTGGAGGATCCAGAGGTTAGGTGTGATTAGACCGAGAAGCCTCAGCGGAAATGGGCCTCATCTCGCCTGGAGGGGAGAACCTCCTGGATTTTCTCGCGTTGCGGCAGGCGCTCTCGACTTACGATGGGGACCTCAGGGAACCGCTCTGGTGGCCTCAGGATAGGCCAGTCCCCATGCGAGTTGCTCGGGGCCTCTCGGGATTCCTCTCCAGTCGATGCTGGGGCCTGAGACCTTGTCTGGATACAGTTCCGGAACCTGAGGATTCCTCTCCAGTGCTGACATGGATCTTAGGGTAATTCTGGAATCTCCCCAGGGGAGTCAGTCCTCGTCTCGAGTGGGGGCATGCACGTGCGCTTTCCTCCGAGCTGTAGCAGCAGTGTCACGCTTCCCTTCGCGGGGAACAAGGGATCTGTGGCATTCCTCGAGGCTTTCCACGAGGCTTTCCCACGAGGCTTTCCTGCAGGGCTGTCCCACGTGCCACCGTTGTGTGAGTCGATCCTCGGCTTTAAGTCGAGGCAGTCCAGGGAAACAGGTTTTCCCTGGAATGGACTGAGACATCTGGGGGACTCTGGAAGTGGTGGCATGACCTGGAGTTCCTCTGGCCTTTTCTGTGGAGAGCGCCTCCTCTTGCGATGCGACGGGAACGCCGGAATTCTTTCCGACCACGCAGGAAAGGATCCCTCCTCTCGAGCTAGGAAGCGGAAAAGGGGCTCCTAAGGATGAGGGCAGGACTCTCGAGCTTCCTCTCGAGTGGAGACGGGTATGTCGGGGAACTTCTTGAGTTGCAGCAAGGGTGTGAAGGACCCTTTGAAAGTTCCAGAGATTAGGTGTGATAAGCCTCGAGACTCCTCAGCGGGAAATGGGCCTCATCTCGCCTGGAGAGGATAACCTCCTGGATTTCTCGAGTTGCCGCAGGTGCTCTCGGCTTACGACGGGGACCTCAGGGACCCGCTCTAGTGCCCTCAGGAAAGGACCGTCCCCATGCGAGTTGCTCGTGCGCCTCTAGCGATTCCTCTCCCATCTATGCCGGGGCCTGAGACCTTGTGTGGAGTCGGATGCCGGAACCTGAGGATTCCTCTCCAGTTCTGACATGGATCTTGGGGTACTTCTGGAGTCTCCCAGGGGAGTCAGTCCTCGTCGCGAGTGTGGCGTGCCCATGCGCTTTCCTCCCGAGCTATAGCAGCAGTGCCACGCTTCCCTTTGCGTGGATCCAGGGATCTGTGGCTTTCTCTGTAGGCTTTCCCAAAAGGCTTTCCCACTAGGCTTTTCACCAGGGCTGTCCCACGTGCCACCGAGGTCTGAGTCGATCCTCGGCTTGAAAGTCGAGGCATTGCGGGGAAAAGAGGTTTCCCTGGAATCGACTGAGACATCTGGGGGCTCTGGGAATGGTGGCACGACCCTGAGTTCCTCTCGCCTTTCCTGTGGAGAGCGCCTCTTCTTGGAGATGCGACGGGAACGCCGGAAATTCTTTCCCGGAGCACGCAGGGAAAGGATCCCTCCTCTCGAGCTATGAGGCTGAAACGGGGCTCTTCTGGTTGTGGGCGGGACTCTCGTGCTTCCTTTCGAGTGGAAACGGGTATGTCGGGGAACTTCTTGAGTTGCAGCAAGGGTGTGAAGGGCCCTTTGGAAGTTCCAGAGGTTAGGTGTGATTAGCCTCGAGATGCCTCAGCGCAAATGGGTCTCATCTCGCCTGGAGGGTAGAACCTCCTGGATTTTCTCGAGTTGCGCCAGGTGCTCTCAACTTACGACGGGGACCACATGGACCCGCTTTGGTGGCCTCAGGAAAGGCCAGTCCCATGCGAGTTGCTCCGGGAGCCTCTCGTGATGTCTCTCCCTCTCCAGTGCTGTCTTGGATCTTGACTGGCCTTTCCTGAGGCCACCAGAGCGGGTCCCTGCGGTCCCCGTCGTAAGTCGAGAGTACTGCCGCAACTGGAGAAAATCAAGGATGTTCTCCCCTCCAGGCAAAATGAAGCCTATTTCCGCCTACACATCCTCCAAGGCTAAGCACACTTAAACTCTGGAACTTTCCAAAGGGTCCTTCACACCTTAGCTGCACTCAAGAAGTTACCCGACACACCCGTCTCCACTCCAGAGGAAGCACGAAGGTCCCGGCCACATCCAGAGGAGCTTCGTTTCCGCCTCCAAGCTAAAGATGAGGGATCCTTCCCTGCTTCCTCGGGATAGAATTCCCGACGTTTCCGACGCTTCTCAAGAGGAGGCCCACTGCTCAGGAAAGGCGAGAAGAACTCATGGGTCGTGCCCACCATTCCAAGAGTCCCCCAGATATCTCAGTCCATTTCAGAGGATCCTGTTTTCCCTGCACTGCTTCGACTTTCACGCTGAGGATCGACTCACACCACGGTGGCACGTGGGAGGCCCCTGTGGGAAAGCCTCGTGGGAAAGCCTTGAGGGAAAGCCACAGATCCCTTGATCCACGCGAAGGGAAGCGTGACACTGCTGCTACAGCACGGGAGGAAAGCGCACGTGCATGCCCCCACTCGAGACGAGGACTGACTCCCCTTGGGAGACTCCAGAAATACCCAACATGCATGTCAGCCTTGGAGAGGAATCCTCAGATTCCGGCCCCGACTCCACACAAGGTCTTAGGCCCTGGCATTGACGGGAGTGGAATAGCGACAGGCCCACTAGCAACTCGCATGGGACTGGCCTTTCCTGAGGTCACCAGAGCGGGTCCCTGAGGTCCCCGTCGTAAGTCGAGAGCACCTGCCGCAACTCGGTAAAATCCAGGCGGTTCTCCCCTCCAGGCGAGATGAGGCCCGTTTCCCTGAGGTGTCTCGAGGCTAATCACACGTGACCTCTGGAACTTCCAAAGAGTCTTTCACAGTCATGCTGCAACTCAAGAAGTTCCCCGACATACCGTCTCCACTCAAGAGGAAGCACGAGTGTTCCGGCCACATCCAGAGGAGCTCCGTTTCCGGCTCGTAGCTCGAGATGAGCGATCCTTTCCCTGATTGGTCGGGAAAGAATTCCCGGCATTCCCATCGCATCTCAAGAGGAGGCGCTCTCCAAAGGAAGGGGAGAGGAACTGCAGGTCGTGCCACCATTCCGAGACTCACCCAGATGTCTCGAGTCCATTCCACAGGAACCTGTTTCCCTGCACTGCTTGGCCTTTCATGCCGAGGATCGACTCACACCACCGTCACACGTGGGACAGACCTGTTGGAAAGCCTAGTGGGAAAGACTCGAGGAAAGCCACAGATCCCTTGGTCCAGGCATGGGGAAGCGTGACACTGCTGCTACAGCATGGGAGGAAAGGGCACGCTCATGCCCCCACTCGAGACGAGCCTGACTCCCTTGTGGAGACTCGAGAAGTACCACAAAATCCATGTCAGCACTGGAGAGGAATCCTCAGCTTCCGGCCCCCGACTCCACACAAGGTCTTAGGCCCCGGCATCGACGGAGAGGAATCACGAGAGGCCCCCTAGCAACACGCATGATGACTGGCGTTTCCTGCGGCCGCCAGAGCGGGTCCCTGAAGTCCCCGTCGTAACTCGAGAGCACCTGCTGAAACTCGGGAATATCCAGGAGCCTCTCCATTCCAGGCGACATGAGGCACTTTTCTGCTGAGGCATCTCGAGACTAACCACACCTAACCTCTGGAACTTCCAAAGGGTCCTTCACACCCTTGCTGCAACTCAAGAAGTTCCCCGACATACCCGTTCCTCTTCACATTCAGCCATAATGGTGGTGTCATCTGCATATCTAAGTTTATTGGTATTTCTACCGGCAATCTTGATTCCAGCTCATGTATCTTCCATCCAGCATTTTTCATGATGTACTCTGCATAGAAGTTAAATAAACAGGGTGACAATATACAGCCTTTGCATACTCCTTTCCTTTTTGGAACCAGTCCTTTGTTCCATGTCCTACTCTAACTGTTGCTTCCTGACCTTCATCCAGATTTCTCAAGAGGCAGGTTAGGTGGTCTGGTATTCCATCTCTTTCAGAATTGTGGCTAAAACAACAGTATAAGGACCTTTCGATGTCAGGCCAAGGAATTGTGTTTCCAGTCATTGAGCCACACCTGATCACTGAGCACAAATTCATGAATCTGTTCCTCAAGGGGGAATGATATTCTTTTTTATGCAAACTTAGTTACCTGATTTATTACCTTACCTAATTGTTCCATCTGCTGTGAAATCCCACCCCCTTACTTGTGGCAAATCTGCTAACACCTGCCTCACTGTGGGAGGGGGTCTCCCATAGAAAATTTCATAAGGACAACAACTATGGGAACGTGCAGTTACCCGTAATATGAGTAAGTCTGCCGGAAGCAAGCCCATCCATGTACAGTCAGTCTCTATGATCCATTTTGAAAGTGTCTCTTCAAGAGTTTGGTTGTTTCTTTCCACCATTCCAGAACACTGGGGCCTATATGCTGTATGTAATTTCCACTGATATTTAGAGCTTCACATACCTGTTAATTAACCCGCGGCTGCAAAGACAGGCCATTGTCGGATTCTATACTGGTTGGAACCCAAGTCTGGGAATTATTTCTCAAATCA
>NW_017197077.1:0-8231 GCF_001704415.2 Capra hircus
TGAGGATTCTCTCAATTGCTGCCATGTATCTTGGGTTTTTTGGAGTCTCCCGGGGAGTCAGTCCTCGTCTCGATTCGGGCATGCACCTCTGCTTTCCTCCGGAGCTGTAGCAGCAGTGGCGCTTCCCTTCGCGTGGATCAAGGGATCTGTGGGCTTTCCCTCGAGGCTTTCCCGCGAGGCTTTTCCACATGGATGTCCCACGTCCCCACGGGTGTGAGTCCATCCTCGCTTGAAAGTCGAGGCAGTGCAGGGAAAAAACGTTTCCCTGGAATGGACTGAGACTCTGGGGACTCTGGAATGGTGGCACGACCCTGGAGTTCCTCCGCCTTTCCAGTGGAGAGTGCATCCACTTGAGATGCGACGGGAATGCCGGGAATTCTTTCCCGACCACGCAGGGAAAGGATCCCTCCCCTCGAGCTAGGGGGCGGAAACGGGGCTCCTCTGGATGTGTGCGGGACTCTCGTCCTTCCTCTGGAGTGGAGACGAGTATGTAGGGGAACTTCTTGAGTTGGCAGCAAGGGTGTGAAGGACCCTTTGGAAGTTCCAGATGTTAGATGTGATTAGCCTCGAGACGCCTCAGCGGAAATGGGCCTCATCTCGCCTGGAGGGGAGAACCTCCTGATTTTCTCGAGTTGCGGCATGTGCTCTCGACTTACGACGGGGATCTCAGGGACCCGCTCTGGTGGCCTCAGGAAAGGCCAGTCCCCATGGAGTTGCCCGGGGTCCTCTCGGGATTCCTCTCCCGTCGATGCAGGACCTAAGACCTTTGTGTGGATTCGGTGCCGGACCTGAGGATTCCTCTCCAGTGTCGACATGGATCTTGGGGTACTTCTGGAGTCTCCCCAGTGGAGTCAGTCCTCGTCTCGCGTGGGGGCATGCACGTGCGCTTTCCTCCCGAGCTGTAACAGCAGTTTCACGCTTCCATAGGCGTGGATCAAGGGATCTGTGGCTTCCGCTTGAGGCTTTCCCCGAGGATTTCCCACGAGACTTTCCCACAGGGCTGTCCCACGAGCCACCGTGGTGTGAGTCGATCCTCGGCTTGAAAGTCGAGGCAGTGCAGGGAAAACAGGTTTCCCTGGAATGGACTGAGACATCTGGGGGACTCTGAGAATGGTGGCACGACCCTGGAGTTCCTCTCGCCTTTCCTTTGGAGAGCGCCTCCTCTTGAGATGCGACGGGAATGCCGGGATTCTTTCCCGAAGACGCAGGAAAGGATTCCTCCTCTCGAGCTAGGAGGCGGAAACAGGGCTCCTCTGGATGTGGGCGGGACTCTCGTGCTTCCTCTCGAGTGGAGACGGGTATGTCGGAGAACTTCTTGAGTTGCAGCAAGGGTGTGAAGGACCTTTGGAGTACCAGAGTTTAGGTGTGATTAGCCTCGAGACGCCTCAGCGGAAATGGGCTTCATCTCGCCTGGAGGGGAGAACCTCCTGGATATTCTCGAGTTGCAGCAGGTCCTCTCGACTTACGATGGGGACCTCAGGGACCCGCTCTGGTGGCCTCAGGAAAGGCCAGTCCCCATGGCGAGTTGCTCGGGCCTCTCGGCATTCCTCTCCCATCGATGCCGGGGCCTAAGACCATGTGTGGAGCCGGTGCCGGAACCTGAGCATTCCTCTCCAGTGCTGACATGGATCTTGGGGTACTTCTGGAGTCTCCCCAGGGAGGAGTCAGTCCTCGTCTCGAGTCGTGGCATGCACGTGTGCTTTCCTCCCGAGCTGTAGCAGCAGTGTCATGCTTCCCATCGAGGGGATCAAGGGATCTGTGGCTTTCCCTCGAGGCTTTCCCTGAAGGCTTTTTCACGAGGCTTTCCCACAAGGCTGTCCCACGTGCCACCGTGGTGTGAGTCGATCCTCGGCTTGAAAGTCGAGACAGTGCAGAGAAAACAGGTTTCCCTGGAATGGACTGAGACATCTGGGGGACTCAGGGAATGGTGGCACGACCCTGGAGTTCCTCTCGCCTTTCCAGTGGAGAGCGCATCCACTTGAGATGCGACGGGAATGCCGGGAATTCTTTCCCGACCACGCAGGGAAAGGATCCCTCCCCTCGAGCTAGGGGGCGGAAACGGGGCTCCTCTGGATGTGGGCGGGACTCTCGTCCTTCCTCTGGAGTGGAGACGAGTATGTCGGGAACTTCTTGAGTTGCAGCAAGGGTGTGAAGGACCTTTGGAAGTTCCAGATGTTAGATGTGATTAGCCTCGAGACGCCTCAGCGGAAATGGGCCTCATCTCGCCTGGAGGGGAGAACCTCCTAGATTTTCTCGAGTTGCGGCATGTGCTCTCGACTTACGACGGGGATCTCAGGGACCCGCTCTGGTGGCCTCAGGAAAGGCCAGTCCCATGCGAGTTGCTGGCGGCCTCTCGGGATTCTCTCCCGTTGAAGCTGGGTCCTAAGACCTTGTGTGGAGTCAGTGCCGGAACCTGAGGATTCCTCTCCAGTGCCGACATGGACCTTGGGGTACTTCTGGAGTCTCCCCAGGGGAGTCAGACCTCGTCTCGACTGAGGGCATGGGCGCTTTCCTCCGAGCTGTAGCAGCAGTGTCACGCTTCCCTTCGCGTGGATCAAGGATCTGTGTCTTTCCCTCGAGGTTTTCCCTCGAAGCTTTCCACGAGGCTTTCCCTCAGGGCTGTCCCACGTGCACCGTGGTGTGAGTCGATCCTCGGCTTGAAAGTCCAGGCAGTGCAGGAAAACAGTTTCCCTGGAATGGACTGAGACATCTGGGACTCTGGAATGTGGCACGACCCTGGTTTCCTCTCGCCTTTCCTGTGGGAGCGCCTCCTCTTGAGATGCGACTAGAACGCCGGGAATTCTTTGCCGAACACGCAGGAAATGATCCCTCCTCTCGAGCTAGGAGGCGGAAACGGGGCTCCTCTGGATGTGGGCGGGACTCTCGTGCTTCCTGTCGAGTGGAGACGGGTATGTCGGGGCAACTTCTTGAGTTGCAGAAAGGTTGGTGAAGGACCCTTTGGAAGTTCCAGAGGTTAGGTCTGATTAGCCTCGAGACGCCTCAGCACAAATGGGTCTCATCTCGCCTGGAGGGGAGAACCTCCTGGATTTTCTCGAGATGCGGTAGGTGCTTTCGACTTATGACGGCGACCTCAGGGACCCGCTCTGGTGGCCTCATGAAAGGCCAGTCCTCATGCGAGTTTGCTCGGGGACACTCAGGATTCCTCTCCCTCGATGCCGCGGGCCTAAGATCTTGTGTAGAGTCGGTGCCGGAACCTGAGGATTCCTCTCCAGTGCTGACATGGATCTTGGGGTACTTCTGGAGTCTCTCCAGGGGAGTCAGTCCTCGTCTCGAGTGGGGGCATGCATGTGCGCTTTCCTCCGAGCTGTAGCAGCAGTGTCGGCACTTCCCTTCGCGGTGATCAAGGGATCTGTGGCTTTCCCTCGAGGCTTTCGCACGAGGCTTTTCCACGAGGCTTTCCCACAGGGCTGTCCCTCTTGCCACCGTGGTTGTGAGTCGATCCTCAGGCTTGAAAGTCGAGGCTGTGCAGGGAAAACACGTTTCCCTGGAATGGACTGAGACATCTGGGGACTCTGGGAATGGTGGCACGACCCTGGAGTTCCTCTCGCCTTTCCTGCGGAGAGCGCCTCTTCTTGGATGCGACGGGAATACGGGAATTTTTTCCCTACCACGCAGGGACAGGATCCCTCCTCTCGAGCTATGAGGCGGAAACGGGGCACCTCTGGATATGGCGGAACTATGGTGCTTCCTCTCGAGTGGAGTCGGGTATGTCGGTGAACTTCTTGAGTTGCAGCAAGGGTGTGAAGGACCCTTTGGAAGTTCCAGAGGTTAGGTGTGATTAGCCTCGAGACGCCTCTAGCGGAAATGGGCCTCATCTCGCCTGCAGGGGAGAACCTCCTGGATTTTCTCGAGTTTGCGGCAGGTGCTCTCGACTTACGACGGGGACCTCAGGGACCAGCTTTCGTGGCCTCAGTAAAGGCAAGTCCCCATGCGAGTTGCCGGGGGCCACTCGGGATTCCTCTCCCGTCGATGCAGGGACTAAGACCTTGTGTGGAGTCGGTGCCGGAACCTGAGGTTTCCTCTCCAGTGCTGATATGGATCTTGGGGTACGTCTGGAGTCTCCCAGGGGAGTCAGTCCTCGTCTCTAGTGGGGGCCTGGCACGTGCGCTTTCCTCTCCGAGCTGTAGCAGCAGTGTCACTCTTCCCTTCGCGATATATCAAGGGATCTGTGGCTTTCCCTCGAGGCTTTCCCCACGAGGCATTCCCACGAGGCTTTCCCACAGGGCTATCCCACGTGCCACCGTCGTGTGAGTCGATCCTCGATTGAAAGTCGAGGCAGTGCAGGGAAAACAGGTTTCCCTGGAATGGACTGAGACATCTGGGGGACTCTGGAATGGTGGCACGACCTGGAGGTCCTCTTGCCTTTCCTGTGGAGAGCGCCTCCTCTTGAGATGCGAAGGGAACGCCGGAATTCTTTCCGACCACGCAGGGACAGGATCATTTCTCTCGAGCAAGAGTAGGAAACGGGGCTCCTCTGGATGTGGGCAGAACTCTCGTGCTTCCTCTCGAGTGGAGACGGGTATGTCAGGGAACTTCTTGAGTTGCAGAAGAGTGTGAAGGACCCTTTGGAAGTTCAGAAGTTAGGTGTGATTAGACTCAAGACGCCTGAGCGGAAATGGGCCTCATCTCGCCTGGAGGGAGAACCTCCTGGATTTTCTCGAGTTGCGGCAGGTGCTCTCGACTTACGACGGGGACCTCAGGGACCCGCTCTGGTGGACTCAGGAAAGGCCAGTCCCCATGAGAGTTGCTCGGGGGCCTATCAGGATTCCTCTCCGTCGATGCAGGGCCTAAGATCTTGTGTGGAGTCGGTGCCGGAACCTGAGCATTCCTCTCCAGTGCTGACATGGATCTTGGGGAACTTCTGGAGTCTCCCCAGAGGAGTCAAGCTCGTCTCAGTGGGGGCATGCATGTGCGCTTTCCTCCGAGCTGTAGCAGCAGTGTCACACTTTACTTCGCGTGATCAAGGGATCAGGGGCTTTCCCTCGAGGCTTTCCCACGAGCATTTCCCACGAGGCTTCACACAGGGCTGTCCCACGTGCCACGTGGTGTGAGTCGATCCTCGGCTTGAAAGTCAGCAGTGCAGGAAAACAGGTTTCCCTGGAATGGACTAAGACATCTGGGGGACTCTGGAATGGTGGCACGACCCTGTAGTTCCTCTCGCCTTTACTGTGGAGAGCGCCTCCTCTTGAGATGCGACGGGAACGCCGGAATTCTTTCCCACCACACAGGGAAAGGATCCCTCCTCTCGAGCTAGGAGGCGGAAAAGTGGCTCCTCTGGATGTGGCGGACTCTCCTGCTTCCTCTCTAGTGGAGACGGGTATTCAGGGAACCTCTTGAGTTGCAGCAAGGGTGTGAAGGACCCTTTGGAAGTTCCAGAGGTTAGGTGTGATTAGACTCAAGACGCTCAGGGGAAAAGGCCTCATCTCGCCTGGAGGGGAGAACCTCCTGGAGTTTCTCGAGTTGCGCAGGTGCTCTCGACTTACGACGGGACCTCAAGGACCCGCTCTGGTGGACTCAGGAAAGGCCAGTCCCCATGCGAATTGCTCGTAGGCCTCTCGGATTCCTCTCCTTCAATGCGGGGCTAAGATCTTGTGTGGAGTCGGTGTCGGAACCTGAGGATCCTCTCAAGTGCTGCATGTATCTTGGGGTACTTCTGGAGTCTCCCAGGGGAGTCAGTCCTCGTCTCGATCGGGGCATGCACTGCTGCTTTCCTCCGAGCTGTAGCAGCAGTGGCGCTTCCCTTCGCGGGATCAAGGATCTGTGGCTTTCCCTCGAGGCTTTCCCACGAGGCTTTCCACATGGATGTCCCACAGCGTCCCCACCGTGGTGTGAGTCATCCTCGGCTTGAAAGTCGAGGCAGTGCAGGGAAAACACGTTTCCCTGGAATGGACTGAGACATCTGGGGACCTGGGAATGGTGGCACGACCCTGGAGTTCCTCTCTGCCTTTCCAGTGGAGAGTGCATCCACTTGAGATGCGACGGGAATGCCGGGAATTCTTTCCCGACCACGCAGGGAAAGGATCCTCCCTCGAGCTAGGGCGGAAACGGGCTCCTCTGGATGTGTGCGGGACTCTCGTCTTCCTCTGAGTGGAGACGAGTATGTAGGGAACTTCTTGAGTTGCAGCAAGGGTGTGAAGGACCCTTTGGAAGTTCCAGATGTTAGATGTGATTAGCCTCGAGACGCCTCAGCGGAAATGGGCCTCATCTCGCCTGGAGGGAGAACCTCCTAGATTTTCTCGAGTTGCGGCAGTGCTCTCGACTTACGACGGGGATCTCAGGGACCCGCTCTGGTGGCCTCAGGAAAGGCCAGTCCCCATGCGAGTTGCCCGGGGGTCCTCTCGGATTCCTCTCCCGTCGATGCCAGGACCTAAGACCTTGTGTGGATCGGTGCCGGACCTGAGGATTCCTCTCCAGTGTCGACATGGATCTTGGGGGTACTTCTGAGTCTCCCCAGTGGAGTCAGTCCTCGTCTCGCGTGGGGCATGCACGTGCGCTTTCCTCCCGAGCTGTAACAGCAGTGTCACTTCCATAGCGTGGATCAAGGGATCTGTGGCTTTCCCTTGAGGCTTTCCCCGAGGATTTCCACGAGACTTTCCCACAGGCTGTCCCACGAGCCACCGTGGTGTGAGTCGATCCTCGGCTTGAAAGTCGAGGCAGTGCAGGAAAAACAGGTTTCCCTGGAATGGACTGAGACATCTGGGGGACTCTGGAATGGTGCACGACCCTGGAGTTCCTCTCGCCTTTCCTTTGGAGAGCGCCTCCTCTTGAGATGCGACGGAACGCCGGGATTTCTTCCCGAACACGCAGGGAAAGATTCCTCCTCTCGAGCTAGGAGGCGGAAACGGGGCTCCTCTGGATGTGGGCGGGGACTCTCGTGCTTCCTCTCGAGTGGAGACGGGTATGTCGGAGAACTTCTTGAGTTGCAGCAAGGGGTGTGAAGGACCCTTTGGAGTACCAGAGTTTAGGTGTGATTAGCCTCGAGACGCCTCAGCGGAAATGGGCTTCATCTCGCCTGGAGGGGAGAACCTCCTGGATATTCTCGAGTTGCAGCAGGTGCTCTCGACTTACGATGGGGACCTCAGGGACCCGCTCTGGTGGCCTCAGGAAAGGCCAGTCCCCATGCGAGTTGCTCGGGGGCCTCTCGGATTCCTCTCCCATCGATGCCGGGCCTAAGACCATGTGTGAGAGCCGGTGCCGGAACCTGAGCATTCCTCTCCAGTGCTGACATGGATCTTGGGGTACTTCTGGAGTCTCCCAGGGGAGTCAGTCCTCGTCTCGAGTCGTGGCATGCACGTGTGCTTTTCCTCCGAGCTGTAGCAGCAGTGTCATGCTTCCCATCGAGGGGATCAAGGGATCTGTGGCTTTCCCGAGGCTTTCCCTGAAGGCTTTTTCACGAGGCTTTCCCACAAGGCTCCCACGTGCCACCGTGGTGTGAGTCGATCCTCGCTTGAAAGTCGAGACAGTGCAGAGAAAACAGGTTTCCCTGGAATGGACTGAGACATCTGGGGACTCAGGGAATGTGGCGGCGACCCTGGAGTTCCTCTCGCCTTTCCAGTGGAGAGCGCATCCACTTGAGATGCGACGGGAATGCCGGGAATTCTTTCCCGACCACGCAGGGAAAGGATCCCTCCCCTCGAGCTAGGGGCGGAAACGGGGCTCCTCTGGATGTGGGCGGACTCTCGTCTTCCTCTGGAGTGGAGACGAGTATGTCGGGAACTTCTTGAGTTGCAGCAAGGGTGTGAAAGGACCCTTTGGAAGTTCCAGATGTTAGATGTGATTAGCCTCGAGACGCCTCAGCGGAAATGGCCTCATCTCGCCTGGAGGGGAAACCTCCTAGATTTTCTCGAGTTGCGGCATGTGCTCTCGACTTACGACGGGGATCTCAGGGACCCGCTCTGGTGGCCTCAGGAAAGGCCAGTCCCCATGCGAGTTGCTGGCGGGCCTCTCGGGATTCCCTCTCCCGTTGAAGCTGGGTCCTAAGACCTTGTGTGGAGTCAGTGCCGGAACCTGAGGATTCCTCTCCAGTGCCGACATGGATCTTTGGGGTACTTCTGGAGTCTCCCAGGGGAGTCAGACCTCGTCTCGACTGAGGGCATGCTCGGGCGCTTTCCTCCCGAGCTGTAGCAGCAGTGTCACGCTTCCCTTCGCGGGATCAAGGGATCTGTGTCTTTCCTCGAGGTTTCCCTCGAGCTTTCCCACGAGGCTTTCCC
>NW_017197078.1:0-8230 GCF_001704415.2 Capra hircus
GGAAAGCCTCGAGGAAAGCCCGTGGGAAAGCCTCGAGGGAAAGTTGCAGATCCCTTGATCCACGCGAAGGGAAGCATGACACTGCTGCTACATCTCGGGAGGAAAGCGCACGTGCATGCCCCACTTGAGACGAGGACTGACTCCCCTGGGGCGACTCCAGCGGTACCCCAAGATCCATGTCAGCACTGGAGAGGAATCCTCACGTTCCGGCACCTACTCCACACAAGGTCTTAGGCCCCGACATCGACGGGAGAGGAATACGGAGAGGCCCCGAGCAACTTGCTTGGGACTGTCCTTTCCTGAGGCCACTGAGCGGGTCCGTGAGGTCCCCGTCGTAAGTCGAGAGCACCTGCCACAACTCGAGAAAATCCAGGAGGTTCTCCCCTCCAGGCGAGATGAGGCCCATTTCCGCTGAGGCGTCTGGAGGCTAATCACATCTAACATCTGGAAATTCCAAAGGGTCCTTCACACCCTTACTGCAAGTCAAGAAGTTCCTCGAAAAACCGGACTCCACTCGAGAGGAAGCACGAGAGTCCCGCCCACATCCAGCGAAGACCCGTTTCCGCCTCCTAGCTCGAGAGGAGGGATCCTTTCCCTGCGTGGTTGGAAAAAAATTCCAGTGTTCCGGTCGCATCTCAAGAGGAGGCGCTCTCCACAGGAAAGTCGAGACGAACTCCAGTGTCGTGTCAATATTCCCAGATTCCCCCCGAAGTCTCAGTCCATTCCAGGGAAAACTGTTTTCCCTGCACTGCCTCGACTTTCAAGTCGAGGATCGACTCACACCAAGGTGGCACGTGGGACAGCCCTGTGGGAAAGCCTCGTGGGAAAACCTCGTGGGAAAGCCTCGAGGGAAAGTCCCAGATCCCTTGATCCACGCCAAGGGAAGCACGACACTGCTGTTACAGCTCGGGAGGAAAGCGCACCTGCATGACCCCACTCGAGACGAGGACTGACTCCCCTGGGGAGACTCCAGAAGTACCCCAAGATCCATGTCAGCACTGGAGAGGAATCCTCAGGTTCCGGCACCGATTCCACACAAGGTCTTAGGCCCGCTTCGACGGGAGAGGAATCCCGAGAGGCCCCCGAGCATCTCGCATGGGGACTGGCCTTTCCTGAGGCCACCAGAGCGGGTCCGTGAGGTCCCAGTCGTAAGTCGAGAGCACCTGCCGCAACTCGAGAAAATCCAGGAGGTTCTCCCCTCCAGGCGAGATGAGGCCCATTTCCACTGAGGCATCTCGAGGCTAATCACACCTAACCTCTGGAACTTCCAAAGGGTCCTTCACACCCTTGCTGCAACTCAAGAAGTTCCCCGACATACCCGTCTCCACTCGAGAAGAAGCACGAGAGTCCCACCCACATCCACAGTAGCCCCATTTCCGCCTCCTAGCTGGAGAGGAGAGATCCTTTCCCTGCGTGTTCGGTCAAGAATTCCAGCGTTTCCATCGCACCTCAAGAGGAGGCGTTTTCCACAGGAAAGGCGAGAGTAACTCTAGGGTCGTGCCACCATCCGCAGACAACCAGATATCTCAGTCCATTCCAGGGAAACCTGTTTTCCTGCACTGCTCGGCTTTCAAGCGAAGATCGACTCACACCATGGTGGCACGTGGGACAGCCCTGTGGAAAGCCTCGTTGGAAAGCCTCGAGGGAAAGCCACAATCCCTTGATCCACGCGAAGGGAAGCGTGACACTGCTGCTGCAGCTCGAGAGGAAAGCGCATGTGCATGCCCCCACTCGAGACGAGGACTGACTCCACTGGGGAGACTACAGAAGAACCCAAGATCCATGTCAGAACTGGAGAGGAATGCTAAGGTTCCGGCACCGACTCCACACAAATCTAATGCCCCGGCATAGACGGAGAGGAATCCCGAGAGGCCCCGAGCAACTCGCATGGGACTGGCCTTTCCTGAGGCCACCAGAGCGGGTCCCTGAGGTCCCCGTAGTAAGTCGAGAGCACCTGCTGCAACTCGAGAAAATCCAGGAGTTCTCCCCTCAAGGCGAGATGAGGCCCATTTCTGCTGAGGCGTCTCGAGGCTAATCACACCTAACCTCTGGAACTTCCAAAGGTTCTTCACACCCTTGCTGCAACTCAAGAAGTTCCCCGACATACCCGTCTCCACTTGAGAGGAAGCACGAGAGTCCCCGCCACATCCAGAGGAGCCCGTTTCCGAGTCCTAGCTGAGATGAGGATCCTTTCCCTGCTTGGTCGGGAAAGAATTCCCGGTGTTCCCGTCGCATCTCAAGAGGAGGCGCTCTCCACAGGAAAGGCGAGAGGAACTCCAGGGTCGTGACACCACTCCCAGAGACAACCAGGTGTCTCAGTCCATTCAGGAAACCTGTTTTCCCTGCACTGCATCGACTTTCAAGCGAGGATCGACTCACACCACGGTGGCACGTGGGCAGCCCTGTGGAAAGCCTCGTGGAAAGCCTCGTGGGAAAGCCTCGAGGGAAAGCCACAGATCCTTGATCCACGCGAAGGGAAGCGTGACACTGCTGCTTCAGCTCGGAGGAAAGCGCACGTGCATGCCCCACTCGAGACGAGACTGAGTCTCCTGGGAGACTCCAGTAGTACCCAAGATCCATGTCAGCACTGGAGAGGAATCCTCAGGTTCTGGCACTGACTCCACACGAGGTCTTAGGCCGCAGCATCGACGGGAGAGGAATCGCAAGAGTCCCCCGAGCAACTCCCATGGGAATGGCCTTTCCTGAGGCCACCAGAGCGGGTCCCTGAGGTCCCCGTCGAAAGTCGAGAGCACCTGCCGCAACTCGAGAACATCCAGGAGGTTCTCCCTCCAGGCGAGATGAGTGCCATTTCCGCTGAGGCATCTCGAGGCTAATCACACCTAACCTCTGGAGCTCCCAAAGCGACTTCACACCTTGCTGCAACTCAAGAAGTTCCCCGACATACCCGTCTACACTCGAGAGGAAGCACGAGAGTCCCGCCCACATCCAGAGGAGCCCCGTTTCCGCCTCCTAGCTCGAGAGGAGGGATCCTTTCCGGCGTGGTCGGGAAAGAATTCCTGGCGTTTCCGTCGCATTTCAAGAGGAGGCGCTCTCCACAGGAAAGGCGAGAGGAACTCCAGGGTCGTTCCGCATTCCCAGAGTCCCAGGATGTCTCAGTCCATTCCAGGAAACCTGCTTTCCCTGCACTGCCTCGACTTTCAAGCGAAGATTGACTCACACCATGGTGGCACGTGGGACAGCCCTGTGGGAAAGCCTCGTTGGAAAGCCTCGAGGGAAAGCCACAGATCCCTTGATCCACGCGAAGGAAGCGTGACACTGCTGCTACAGCTCGGAGGAAAGCGCACGTGCATGCCCCCACTCGAGACGAGGACTGACTCCCCTGGGGAGACTCCAGAAGTAACCCAGGATCCATGTCTGCACTGGAGGGAATGCTCAGGTTCCGGCACCGACTCCATACAAGATCTTTGGCCCTGGCATCGACGAGAGAGGAATCCCGAGAGGCCCCAAGCAACTCGCATGGGACTGGCCTTTCCTGAGGTCACCAGAGCGGGTCCCTGAGGTCCTCATCGTAAGTCGAGAGCACCTGCTGCAACTCGATAAATCCAGGAGGTTCTCCCCTCCAGGCGAGAAGAGGCCCATTTCCGCTGAGGCGTCTCGAGGCTAATCACACCTAACCTCTGGAGCTTCCAAAAGGTCCTTCGCACCCTTGATGCAACTCAGGAAGTTCCCCGACATAACCGTCTCCACTTGAGAGAAAGCTCGAGCCTCCCGCCGACATCCAGAGGAGCCCCGTTTCCGCCTCCTAGCTCGAGAGGAGGATCCTTTCCCTGCGTGTTCGGGAAAGAATTCCCGGCTTTCCATCGCATCTCAAGAGGAGGCGCTCTCCACAGGAAAGGCGAGAGGAACTCCAGGGTCGAGCCACCATACACAGAGTCCCCAGATGTCTCAGTCCATTCCAGGGAAACCAGTTTTCCCTGCACTGCCTCGACTTTCAAGCCGAGGATCGACTCACACCACGGTGGCACGTGGGACAGCCCTGTGGGAAAGCCTCGTGGGAAAGCCTCCTGCAAAAACCTCGATGAAAGCCACAGATTTCTTCATCCACGCGAAGCGAAGCATGACACTGCTGCTACAGCTCGGGAGGAAAGTGCACGTGCATGACCTTAGTCGAGACGAGGACTGAATCCCCGGTGGAGACTCCAGAAGTACCCCAAGATCCTTGTCAGCACTGGAGAGGAATCCTCAGGTTCCGGCACCGTCTCCACACAACGTCTTAGGCCCCGGCATCAACGGGAGAGGAATCCCGAAGGGCCCCTAGCAACTCACGTGGGGACTGGCCTTTCCTGAGGCCACCAGACCAGGTCCCTGAGGTCCTCGTCTTAAGTCGAGAGCACCTGTGGCAACTCTAGAAAATCCAGGAGGTTCTCCCCTCCAGGCGAGATGAAGCCCATTTCCGCGGAGGCGTCTCGAGGCTAATCAACCTGGCCTCTGGAACTTCCAAAGGTCCTTCACACCCTTGCTGCAACTCAAGAAGTTCCCCGACGTACCCCTCTCCACTCGAGAGGAAGCACGAGAGTCCTGCCCACATCCAGAGAAGCCCCGTTTCCGCCTCATAGATCGAGAGGTGGAATCCTTTCCCTGCGTTGTCGGGAAAGAATTCCCGGCGTTCCGGTCGCATCTCAAGAGGAGGCGGTCTCCACAGGAAACACGAGGGATCTCCAGGTCGTGACACCATTCCCTGAGTGCCAGAGATTTCTCAGTCCATTCCAGGGAAACCTGTTTTCCCTGCACTGCCTCGACTTTCAAGCCGAGGATCGACTCACACCACGGTGGCACGTGGGACAGCCCTGTGGGAAACCCTCGAGGGAAAGCCACAGATCCATTGATCCACGCGAAGAGAAGCGTGACACTGCTGCTACAGCTCGGGAGGAAATCGCATGTGCATGCCCCACTCGAGATGCAGAATGATTTCCTGGGGAGACTCCAGAAGTACCCCAAGATCCCTGTCAGCACTGGAGAGGAATCCTCAGGTTCCGGCACCGACTCCACACAAGATCTTAGGCCCCTGCATCGACGGGAGAGAATCCTGAGAGGCCCCCAAGCAACTCGCATGGGACTGGCCCTTTCCTGAGGCCAACAGACCGGGTCCCTGAAGTCCCCGTCGTAAGTCGAGAGCAACCTGCCGAAACTCGGTAAAATACAGGAGGTTCTCCCCTGCAGGCGAGATGAGGCCAGTTTCCACTGAGGTGTCTCGAGGCTAGTCACACTTGACCTCTGGAACTTCCAAAGAGTCTTTCACAGTCAAGCTGCAACTCAAGAAGTTCCCCGACACACCCGTCTCCACTCAAGAGGAAGCAGGATGGTCCCGGCCACATCCTGAGGAGCTCCGTTTCCGGCTCATACCTCGAGATGAGGATCCTTT
Source organism: Capra hircus (assembly GCF_001704415.2). Taxonomy (NCBI): domain Eukaryota; kingdom Metazoa; phylum Chordata; class Mammalia; order Artiodactyla; family Bovidae; genus Capra; species Capra hircus. The sequence goes on from NW_017197078.1 coordinate 5,384, forward strand.
CCCTGCTTGTTCGGAAAAGAATTCCCGGCATTCCCATCGCATCTCAAGGTGGCGCTCTCCAAAGGAAAGGGGAGAGGAACTGCAGGGTCGTGCCACCATTCCAAGACTCCCCCAGATGTGTCAGTCCGTTCCACAGGAACCTGTTTTCCCTGCACTGCCTCGGCTTTCATGCCGAGGATCGACTCACACCACCGTGACACGTGGGACAGCCCTGTGGGAAAGCCTCGTGGGAAAGACTCGAGGGAAAGCCACAGATCCCTTGGTCCACGCAAGGGGAACCGTGACACTGCTGCTACAGCATGGGAGGAAATGGCACGCTCATGCCCCACTCGAGACGAGGCCTGACTCCCTTGTGGAGACTCCAGAAGTACCCCAAAATCCATGTCAGCCTGGAGAGGAATCCTCAGCTTCCGGCCCCGACTCCACACAAGGAGAGCACCTGCTGAAACTCGGAAATATCCAGGAGCCTCTCCGTTCCAGGCGACATGAGGCCCATTTCTGCTGAGGCATCTCGAGACTAACCACACCTAACCTCTGGAACTTCCAAAGGGTCCTTCACACCCTTGCTGCAACTCAAGAAGTTCCCCGACATACCCTTTCCTCTTCACGTTCTGCCATAATGGTGGTGTCATCTGCATATCTAAGTTTATTGATATTTCTACCGGCAATCTTGATTCCAGTTCATGTATCTTCCATCCAGCATGTTTCATGATGTACTCTGCATAGAAGTTAAATAAACAGGGTGACAATATACAGCCTTGACATACTCCTTTTCCTTTTTGGAACCAGTCTGTTGTTCCATGTCCTGCTCTAACTGTTGCTTCCTGACCTTCATCCAGATTTCTCAAGAGGCAGGTTAGGTGGTCTGGTATTCCCATCTCTTTCAGAATTGTGGCTAAAACAACAGTATAAGGACCTTTCGATGTCAGGCCAAGGAATTGTGTTTCCAGTCATTGAGCCACACCTGATCACTGAGCACAAATTCATGAATTTGTTCCTCAAGGGGAATGATATTCTTTTTTATACAAACTTAGTTACCTGATTTATTACCTTACCTAATTGTTCCATCTGCTGTGAAATCCCACCCCCTTACTTGTGGCAAATCTGCTAACACCTGCCTCACTGTGGGAGGGGGTCTCCCATAGAAAATTTCATAAGGACAACAACTGTGGGAACGTGCGGTTACCCGTAATATGAGTAAGTCTGCCGGAAGCAAGCCCATCCATGTACAGTCAGTCTCTATGATCCATTTTGAAAGTGTCTCTTCAAGAGTTTGGTTGTTTCTTTCCATCATTCCAGAACACTGGGGCCTATATGCTGTATGTAATTTCCACTGATATTTAGAGCTTCACATACCTGTTAATTAACTCGGCTACAAAGACAGGCCATTGTCGGATTCTATACTGGTTGGAAACCCAAGTCTGGAATTATTTCTCAAATCAGCGAGCTACTTCATTTTCTTTTTCAGATCAGGTAGGGAAGGCCTCTGCCCAACCGGAGAAGGTACCTACTATTCTAGTAAGTCATGATAACAGGTGACTGCCTTTGCTTCCCGAAGGACACTCGCTTTCCCTGCATCCTGAGAACTCCACGTCTAGCCAGTTGGAAAAGCGCTTCTTGGAGGTCATTATTCAGGGGCAATTTCCCCTGGAGCCCGGGGCCATAGGGAGCGGCTCCACACTCCCAGGGAAAGGCAGAGCCACAGCCACACATCTGTCCCATCCCCTTTGCTCTGTAGGAGAGCTCTAGTGAGCCTAGGTCTGTCAGGAAAATTCTTGCTCCTATGGGGACACATTCTATGTGTGAAACTGCATCCAGGACCTAGGGGCCACAGGGCGCCTGTTTCTCTCGGGGGCGGAGGGGTGGGGGCCTGAAGCAGTGCGGCCCAGCAACAGCTTCCACATCCATCCAATTGCTCTTTTCTTACCTCTGATAGAACTAGCTTTGTTCCAGCCTTTGGCAATTTGGAGGCAAGCGGCCCCACTTCCTCCCCAAGGAGGCATGGGACCTACTCTGAGTGGAAATGCCCCTCACGGAGCTGAACCCAGGAAGGCACCCAGTCATGTCTGACACATTCCTGCATTCTGCTTCTTCATGAGCAATACCGCTATAAGCTAGGAATGTCTTTCCAAGGCTCAGAAAGGACAGGGGAGATGCATGGTGCTGCCTCTGGAATTTCGGTCCTCTGAGCAGACCTGGAGGTCTCCCCTTGAAGGAGCTAACCAGTTTCTTCCAAATACAGGCTTGCAAACACACACTGGGTGGCTGCCTCTTCTTCCTGAAGGACGATCACTTTCCCCGCATCCTGTGAACTCTGCATCCCAGCCTGCTGGAAAAGCGCTTCTTGGAGGTCATTTTTCAGGGACAATTTTTCCCTGGAGCCCGGGGCCGTAGGAGGGCCCATGCTCGCTGGGAAAGGCAGAGTCACATCCACAGTCTGTTCTACCCCTTTGCCCTGTAGGAGAGCTCTAGTGAGCCTAGATCTGTCAGGAAAATTCTTGGCTCCTATGGGGACACACCCTGTGTGTTAACCTGCATATCGGACCTAGGGGCCACAGGGCGCCTGTTCCTCTCGGGGGGACCCTGAAGTGGTGCGGCCAGCAACAGCCTGAACATCCATCCGATTGCTCTTTTCTTCCTTTCTGATAGAGCTAGCTTTGCTTCTCGCTTTGGCATTTCGGAAGCCAGGGGCGAGCCCACCGCTGTTGTCCTGGGTCTATTGCGAGGTACCGAGTCTATTGGACACCAGCATGGCACCCGACCCCTCAGACACACTCCCGCAGCCTCCTTCCCCATGGGCAGGACTGTTCTGACCTAGGAATGTGTTCCCAAGGCTCAGAAAATGCA
>NW_017197079.1:0-8229 GCF_001704415.2 Capra hircus
ACCAAGACGGTGCTGCAAAGGACCCTTGGAGCTTCCAACAGGTACGGTTGTGATTAAGCCCGAGAGCCTCAGCGGAACAATGGCCTCAACTCGCCTGGAGGGGAGAACCTCCTGGATTTTCTCGAGTTGCGGCAGGTGCTCTCGACTTAGACGGGGACCTCAGGACCCGCTCTGGTGGCCTCAGGAAAGGCCAGTCCCCAATCGAGTTGCTCGGGGCCTCTCGGGGATCCCCTCCCGTCGATGCCGGGGCCTAAGACCTTGTGTGGAGTCGGTGCCGGAACCTGAGGATTCCTCTCCAGTGCTGACATGGATCTTGGGGTACTTCTGGAGTCTCCCCAGGGGAGTCAGTCCTTGTCTCGAGAGGGGGCATGCACGTGCGCTTTCCTCCCGAGCAGTAACAGCAGTGTCACGCTTCCCTTCGCGTGGATCAAGGGATCAGTGGCTTTCCCCGAGGCTTTCCCACGAGGCTTTCCACGAGGCTTTCCCACAGGGCTGTCCACGTACCACGTGGTGTGAGTCGTTCCTCGCTTGAAAGTCGAGGCAGTGCAGGGAAAACAGTTTTCCTGGAATGGACTGAGACATCTGGGGGACTCTGGGAATGGTGGCACGACCTGGAGTTCCTCTCGCCTTTCCTGTGGAGAGCGCCTCCTCTTGAGATGCCAGGGGAACGCCGGAATTCTTTCCCGACCACGCAGGGAAAGGATCCCTCCTCTCGAGCTAGGAAGCGGAAACGGGGCTCCTCTGGATGTGGCGGAACTCTCGTGCTTCCTCTCGAGTGGAGACGGGGTATGTCGGGACTTCTTGAGTTGCATCAAGGGTGTGTTAAGGACCTTTGGAAGTTCCAGAGTTAGGTGTGATTTGCCTCGAGACGCCTCAGCGGAAATGGGCCTCATCTCGCCTGGAGGGAGAACCTCCTGGATTTTCTGGAGTTGGGGCAGGTGCTCTCGACTTATGACGGGGACCTCAGGGACCCGCTCTTGTGGCCTCAGAAAGGCCAGTCCCCATGCGAGTTGCTCGGGGCCTCTCGGGGCCACTCGGGTACCTCTCCCGTCGATGCTGGGCCTAAGACCTTGTGTGGAGTCAGTGCCGGAACCTGAGGATTCCTCTCCAGTGCTGACATGGATCTTGGGTACTTCTGGAGTCTCCAGGGAGTCAGTCCTCGTCTCGAGTGGGGCATGCACGTGCGCTTTCCTCCCGAGCCTGTAGCAGCAGTGTCGCGCTTCCCCTTCGCTGGGATCAAGGATCTGTGGCTTTCCCTCGAGGCTTTCCACCAGGCTTTCCCACGAGGCTTTCCCACAGGGCTGTCCACGTGCCACCGTGGTGTGAGTCGATCCTCGGCTTGAAAGTCGAGGCAGTGCAGGGAAAACAGGTTTCCTGGAATGGACTGAGACATCTGGGGACTCTGGGAATGGTGGCACGACCCTGGAGTTCCTCTCGCCTTTCCTGTGGAGAGCGCCTCCTTGAGATGCGACGGGAACGCGGGAATTTTCCCGACCACGCAGGGAAAGGATCCCTCCTCTCGAGCTAGGAGGCTGAAACAGGGCTCCTCTGATGTGGCGGGACTCTCGTGCTTCCTCTCGAGTGAGACGGGTATGTCGGGGAACTTCTTGAGTTGCAGCAAGGGTGTGAAGGACCCTTTGGAAGTTCCAGAGGTTAGGTGTGATTAGCCTCGAGACGCCTCAGGAAATGGGCCTCAACTCGCCTGGAGGGGAGAACCTCCTGGATTTTCTCGAGTTGCGGCAGGTGCTCTCGACTTACGACGGGACCTCAGGGACCGCTCTGGTGGCCTCAGGAAAGGCCAGTCCCCATGCGAGTTGCTCGGGGGCCTCTCGGGATTTTCTCTCGATGCCGGGCCTAAGACCTGTGTGGAGTGGGTGCCGGAACCTGAGGATTCCTCTCCAGTGCTGACATGGATCTTGGGGTACTTCTGGAGTCCCCAGGGGAGTCAGTCCTCGTCTCGAGTGGGGCATGCACGTGTCTTTCCTCCGAGCTGTAGCAGCAGTGTCACTTTCCCTTCGCGTGGATCAAGGGATCTGTGGCTTTCCCTCGAGGCTTTCCCACGAGGCTTTCCACAGGCTGTCCACGTGCCACCGTGGTGTGAGTCGATCCTCGGCTTGAAAGTCGAGGCAGTGCAGGGAAAACAGGTTTCCTGGAAATGGACTGAGACATCTGGGGGACTCTGGAATGGTGGCACGACCCTGGAGTTCCTCTCGCCTTTCCTGTGGAGAGCGCCTCCCTTGAGATGCGACGGAACGCCGGAATTCTTTCCCGACCACGCAGGAAAGGATCCCTCCTCTCGAGCTAGGAGGCGGAACGGGGCTCCTCTGATGTGGGCGGGACTCTCGTGCTTCCTCTCGAGTGGAGACGGGTATGTCCGGGAACTTCTTGAGTTGCAGCAAGGTGTGAAGGACCCTTTGGAAGTTCCAGAGCCCTACGCTCCTTCCGAGGAGCCCGTTCGCCTCCTAGCTCGAGAGGGGGATCCTTTCCCTGCGTGGTCGGGAAAGAATTCCCGGCGTTTCCGTTCGCATCTCAAGAGGAGGCGCTCTCCACAGGAAGGCGAGAGGAACTCCAGGGTCGTGCCACCATTCCCAGAGTCCCCAGATGTCTCAGTCCATTCCAGGGAAACCTGTTTCCCTGCACTGCCTCGACTTTCAAGCGAGGATCGACTCACACCACGGTGGCACGTGGACAGCCCTGTGGAAAGCCTCGTGGGAAAGCCTCGAGGGAAAGCCACAGATCCCTTGATCCACGCGAAGGGAAAGTGACACTGCTGCTACAGCTCGGGAGGAAAGCGCACGTGCATGCCCCACTCGAGACGAGGACTGACTCCCCTGGGGAGACTCCAGAAGTACCCCAAGATCCATGTCAGCACGGGAGAGGAATCCTCAGGTTCCGGCACCGACTCCACACCAGGTCTTAGGCCCCGGCATCGACGGGAGAGAAACCGAGAGGCCCCGAGCAACTCGCCTGGGGACTGGCCTTTCCTGAGGCCACCAGAGCAGGTCCCTGAGGTCCCCGTCGTAAGTCGAGAGCACCTGCCGCAACTCGAGAAAAATCCAGGAGGTTCTCCCCTCAGGCGAGATGAGGCCCATTTTCCCTGAGGCGTCTAGAGGCTAAAAACACCTAACCTCTGGAACTTCCAAAGGGTCCTTCACACCCTTGCTGCACTCAAGAAGATCCCCAACATACCCGTCTCCACTCGAGAGGAAGCACGAGAGTCCCGCCCACATACAGAGTAGCCCGTTTCAGCCTCCTAGCTCGAGAGGAGGGATCCTTTCCCTGCGTGGTCGGGAAACAATTCCCGCGTTCCCGTCGCATCTCAAGAGGAGGCGCTCTCCACAGGAAAGGCGAGAGGAACTCCAGGATCGTGCCACCATTCCCAGAGTCCCCAGATGTCTCAGTCCATTCCAGGGAAACCTGTTTTCCCTGCACTGCCTACTTTCAAGCGAGGATCGACTCACACCACGGTGGCACGTGGGACAGCCCTGTGGGAAAGCCTCGTGGGAAAGCCTGGTGGGAAAGCCTCGAGGGAAAGCCACAGATCCCTTGATCCACGCGAAGGGAAGCGCGACACTGCTGCTACAGCTAGGAAGGAAAGCGCACGTGCATGCCCCCACTCGAGACGAAGACTGACTCCCTGTGGAGACTCCAGAAGTACCCCAAGATCCATGTCAGCACTGGAGAGGAATCCTCAGGTTCCGGCACTGACTCCACACAAGGTCTTAGGCCCCAGCATCGACGGGAGAGGCGAGTGGCCCCCGAGAGGCCCCGAGCAACTCGCATGGGGACTGGCCATTGCTGAGGCCACAGAGCGGGTCCCTGAGGTCCCCGTCATAAGTCGAGAGCCCTGCCCCCAACTCCAGAAATCCAGGAGGTTCTCCCCTCCAGGCGACATGAGGCCCATTTCCGCTGAGGCGTCTCGAGGCAAATCACACCTAACATCTGGAACTTCCAAAGGGTCCTTTAACACCCTTGATGCAACTCAAGAAGTCCCCGACATACCCGTCTCCACTTGAGAGGAAGCACGAGAGTTCCGCCCACATCCAGAGGAGCCCCGTTTCCGCCTCCTAGCTCGAGAGGAGGGATCCTTTCCCTGCGTGGTCGGGAAAGAATTCCGGCGTTCCCCTGGCATCTCAAGAGGAGGCGCTCTCCACAGGAAAGGCGAGAGGAACTCCAGGGTCGTGCCACCATTCCCAGAGTCCCCCAGATGTCTCAGTCCATTCAGGAAAACTGTTTTCCCTGCACTGCCTCGACTTTCAAGCCGAGGAACGACTCACACCACAGTGGTACGTGGGACAGCCCTGTGGGAAAGCCTCGTGGGAAAGCCTCGTGGGAAAGGGGAAAAGCCCCTGATCCCTTGATCCACGCGAAGGGAAGCGTGACACTGCTGTTACTGCTCGGAGGAAAGCGCACGTGCATGCCCCCTCTCGAGACAAGGACTGACTCCCCTGGGGAGACTCCAGAAGTACCCCAAGATCCATGGCAGCACTGGAGAGGAATCCTCAGGTTCCGGAACCGACTCCACACAAGGTCTTAGGCCCCGGCATCGACGGGAGGGGAATCCCGAGAGGCCCCCGAGCAACTCGATGGGGACTGGCCTTTCCTGAGGCCACCAGAGCGGGTCCATGAGGTCCCCGTCGTAAGTCGAGAGCACCTGCCGCAACTCGAGAAAATCCAGGAGGTTCTCCCCTCCAGGCGAGTGAGGCCCATTTCCGCTGAGGCTCTCGGGGCTAATCACACGCTAACCTGTGGAACTTCCAAAGGGTCCTTCACACCCTTGGGGCAACTCAAGAAGTTCACCGACATACCCGTTTCCACTCGAAAGGAAGCACGAGAGTCCCGCCCACATTCAGAGGAGCCCCGTTTCCGACTCCTAGCTCGAGAGTAGGGATCCTTTCCCTGCGTGGTCGGGAAAGAATTCCCGGCGTTTCCGTCGGCATCTCAAGAGGAGGGGCTCTCCACAGGAAAGGCGAGAGGAACTCCAGTGTCGTGCCACCATTCCCAGAGTCCCCCAGATGTCTCAGTACATTCCAGGGAAACCTGTTTTCCCTGCACTGCCTCGACTTTCAAGCCGACGATCGACTCATTCCACGGTGGCACGTGGGACAGCCCATGGGAAAGCCTCGTGGGAAAGCCTCGAGTGAAAGCCACAGATCCCTTGATCCACGCGAAGGGAAGTGTGACACTGCTGCTACAGCGTCGGGAGGAAAGCGGCACATGCATGCCCCCACTCGAGAAGAGGACTAACTCCCCTGGGGTGACTCCAGAAATACCCCAAAATTCATGTCAGCATTGGAGAGGAATGCTCAGGTTCCGGCTCCGACTCCACACAAGGTCTTAGGCCCCGGCATTGACGGGAGGGGAATCCCGAGAGGCCCCGAGCAACTCGCATGGTGACTGGCCTTTCCTGAGGCCACCAGAGCGGGTCCCTCTGGTCCCCGTGGTAAGTTGAGATCACCTGCCGCAACTTGAGAAAATCCTGGAGGTTCTCCCCTCCAGGCGAAATGAGGCCCATTTCCGCTGAGGCGGCTCGAGGCTAATCACACCTAACCTCTGGAACTACCAACGGGTCCTTCACACACTTGCTGCAACTCAAGAAGTTCCCCGACATTACCCGTCTCCACTCGAGAAGAAGCACTCGAGTCCCGCCCACATCCAGAGGAGCCCCGTTTCCGCCTCCTAGCTCGAGAGTAGCGATCCTTTCCCTGCGTGGTCGGGAAAGAATTTCCGGCGTTCCCGTCGCATCTGAAGATGAGGTGCTCTCCACAGGAAAGGCGAGAGGAACTCCAGGGTCGTGCCACCATTCCCAGAGTCCCCAGATGTCTCAGTCCATTCCAGGGAAACCTGTTCTCCCTGCACTGTCTTGACTTTCAAGCCGAGGATCGACTCACACCACGGTGGCACGTGGGACAGCACTGTGGGAAAGCCTCGTGGGAAAGCGTCATGGGAAAGCCTCGAGGGAAAGCCACAGATCCCTTGATCCACGCGAATGGAAGCGCGACACTGCTGCTACAGCTCGGGAGGAAAGCGCACGTGCCTTCCCCTACTCGAGAAAAGGACTGACTCCCCTGGGGAGACTCCAGAAGTCCCCCAAGATCCATGTAAGCACTGGAGAGGAATCCTCAGGTTCCGGCACTGGAGATGAATCCTCAGGTTCCGAAACCGACTCCACACAAGGTCTTAGGCCCCGGCATCTACGGGAGAGGAATCCCGAGAGGCCCCGAGCAACTCGCATGGGGACTGGCCTTACCTGAGGCCACCAGAGCGGGTCGCTGAGGTCCCCGTCGTAAGTCGAGAGCACCTGACGCAACTCGAGAAAATCCAGGAGGTTCTCCCCTCCAGGCGAGATGAGGCCCATTTCCGCTGAGACGTCTTGAGGCTAATCACACCTAACCTCTGGAACTTCCAAAGGGTCCTTCACACCCTTGCTGCAACTCAAGAAGTTCCCCGAAATACCCGTCTCCACTCCAGAGGAAGCACGAGAGTCCCGCCCACATCCCGAGGAGCCCCGTTTCTGCCTCCTAGCTCGAGAGGAGGGATCCTTTCCCTGCGTGGTCGGGAAAGAATTCCCGGCGTTTCCGTCGCATCTCAAGGGGAGGCGCTCTCCACAGGAAAGGCGAGAGGAACTCCAGGGTCGTGCCACCATTTCCAGAGTCCCACAGATGTCTCAGTCCGTTCCGGGGAAACCTGTTTTCCCTGCACTGCCTCGACTTTCAAGCCGAGCATCGACTCACACCACGGTGGCACCTGAGACAGCCCTGTAGAAAAGCCTCGTGGGAAAGCCTCGAGGGAAAGCCACAGATCCCTTTATCCACGCGAGGGAAAAGTGACACCGCTGCTACAGCTCGGGATGAAAGTACACGTGCATGTCCCCACTCGAGACGAGGACTGACTCCCCTGGGGAGACTCCAGAAGTACCCCAAGATCCATGTCAGCACGGGAGAGGAATGCTCAGGTTCCGGCACCCACTCCACACCAGGTCTTAGGCCCCGGCATCGACGGGAGAGAAACACCGAGAGGCCCCCGAGCAACTCGCCTGGGGACTGGCCTTTCCTGAGGCCACCAGAGCAGGTCCCTGAGGTCCCCGTCGTAAGTCGAGAGCACCTGCCGCAACTCGAGAAAATCCAGGAGGTTCTCCCCTCAAGGCGAGTTTAGGCCCATTTTCCCTGAGGCGACTAGAGGCTAAAAACACCTAACCTCTGGAACTTCCAAAGGGTCCTTCACACCCTTGCTGCATCTCAAGAAGATCCCCAACATACCCGTCTGCAATCGAGAGGAAGCACGAGAGTCCCGCCCACATACAGAGTAGCCCTGTTTCAGCCTCCTAGATCGAGAGGAGGGATCCTTTCCCTGCGTGGTCGGGAAACAATTCCCGTCGTTCCGTTGCATCTCAAGAGGAGGCGCTCTCCACAGGAAAGGAGACGGGAACTCCAGGGTCCGTGCCACCATTCCCAGAGTCCTCCAGATGTCTCAGTCCATTCCAGCGGAAACCTGTTTTCCCTGCACTGCCTCGAATTTGATGCCGAGGATCGACTCACTCCTCGGTGGCAGGTTGGACAGCCCTGTGGAAAAGCCTCGTGGGAAAGCCTCGAGGGAAAGCCACATATCCCTTGATCCACGCGAAGGGAAGCGCCACACTGCTGCTGCAGTTCAGGAGTAAAGCGCACGTGCATGCCTCCACTCGAGACGAGGACTGACTCCCTTGGGGAGACTCCAGAAGTACCCCAAGATCCCATGTCAGCACTGGAGAGGAATCCTCAGGTTCCGGCACTGACTCCACACTAGCCTTAGTCCCTAGCATCGACGGGAAAGGAATCCCGAGAGTCCCCCAAGCAACTCGCATGGGGAGTGGCCTTTCCTGAGGCCACCAGAGCGGGTCCCTGAGGTCCCCTTCGTAAGACGAGAGCACCTGCCACAACTCGAGAAAATCCAGGAGGTTCTCCCCTCCAGGCGAGATGAGGCCCATTTCCGCTGAGGCGTCTCGAGGCTAATCACATCTAACATCTGGAACATCCAAAGGTCCTTCACACCCTTGCTGCAACTCAAGAAGTTGCCCGACATACCCGTCTCCACTCGAGAGAAAGCACGAGAGTCCCGCCCACATCCAGACGAGCCCCGTTTCCGTCTCCTAGCTCGAGAGGAGGGATCCTTTCCCTGCGTGGTCGGGAAAGAATTCTCGGCGTTCCCATCGCGATCTCAGAGGAGGCGGCTCTCCACAGGAAAGGCGAG
>NW_017197080.1:0-8229 GCF_001704415.2 Capra hircus
ACGTGAACTTTCCTCCCGAGCTGTAGGCAGCAGTGTCACCCTCCCCTTCGCGTGGATCAACGGATCTGTGGCTTTCCCTCGCAGGCTTTCCACGAGACCTTTCCCACGAGGCTTTCCCACAGGGCTGTCCCACGTTGCCACCGTCGTGTGAGTCAATCCTCGGCTTGCAAAGTCGAGGCAGTGCAGGGAAAACAGGTTTCCCTGGAATGGCCTGCAGACATCTGGCGGGACTCTTGGAATGGTGGAACGACCCTGGAGTTCCTCACGCCTTTCCTGTGTGAAGCGTCTCCTCTTTGAGATGCGACGGGAACGCCGAGAATTCTTTTCCCGACCACGCAGGGAAAGGATCCCTCCTCTCGAGCTATGAGGCGGAAACGAGGCTCCTCTGGATGTGGGCGGGCACTCTCGTGCTTCCTCTCGAGTGGAATGAGTATGTCGGGGAACTTCTTATGTTGCAGCAAGGATGTGAAGGTCGTTTTGGAAGTTCCAGAGTTTAGGTGTGATTAGCCTGGGGACGCCTCAGAGGAAATGGGCCTCATCTCGCCTGGAGGGGAGAACCTCCTGGAATTTCTCGAGTTGGTGCAGGTGCTCTCGACTTATGACGGGGATCTCAGGGACCCGCTCTGATATCCTCAAGAAAGGCCAGTCCCCATGCTAGTTACTCGGGGCCTCTCGGGATTCCTCTCCCGTCGATTGCCGGGGCCTAAGACCTTGTTTGGAGTCGGTGCCGGAACGTGAGGATTTCATCTCCAGTGCTGACGTGGATCTTGGGGTACTTCTGGAGTCTCCCCAGGGGAATCAGTCCTCGTCTCAAGTTGGGGAATGCACGTGCGCTTTCCTCCCGAGCTGTAGCAGCAGTGTCACACTTCCCTTCGGGTTGATCAAAGCAACTGGGGCTTTCCCTCGAGGCTTTCTCATGAGGCTTTCCTTCGAGGCTTTCCCACAGGGCTGTCCCACGTGCCACCGTGGTGTGAGTCGATCCTTGGCTTGAAAGTCGAGGCAGTGCAGGGAAAACAGGTTTCCCTGGAATGGACTGAGACATCTGGGGACTCTTGGGAATGGTGGCACGACCCTGGAGTTCCTCTCTCCTTTCCTGTGGAGAGCGCCTCCTCTTGAGATGCGACGGGAACACCGGGGAATTCTTTCCCGACCACACAGGGAAAGATCCTTCCCTCTCGAGCTATGAGGCGAAACGGGGCTCCTCTGGATGTGGGCGGGACTCTCGTGCCTTCCTCTCGAGTGGAGACGGGTATGTCAGGGAACTTCTTGAGTTGCAGCAAGGATGTGAAGGACGTTTTGGAAGATCCAGAGGTTAGGTGTGATTAGCCTGGGGACGCCACAGAGGAAACGGGCCTCATCTCGCCTGGAGGGGAGAACTCCTGGATTTCTCGAGTTGCGGCAGTTGCTCTCGACTTATGCCGGGGACCTCAGGGACCCGCTCTGATGTCCTCAGGAAAGGCCAGTCCCCATGCTAGTTGCTCGGGGCCTCTCGGGATTCTTCTCCGTCGATGCCCGGGGCCTAAAACCTTGTTTGGAGTCGGTGACGGAATGTGAGGATTCCTCTCAGTGCTGACGTGATCTCGGGCTACTCTGGAGTCTCCCCAGGGGAGTCAGTCCTCGTCTCGAGTGGGGGCATGCACGTGCGCTTTCCTCCCGAGCTGTAGCAGCAGTGTCTCGCTTCCCTTCGCGTGAATCAAAAGCAACTGTGGCATTCCTTTTGGCTTTCCCACGAGGCTTTCCCTCGGCTTTCCCCACGAGGCTTTCCCACAGGGCTGTCCCACGTGCCACCGTGGTGTGAGTCCATCCTCGGCTTGAAAGTAGAGGCAGTGCAGGGAAAACAGATTTCCCTGGAATGGACTGAGACATCTGGGGGACTCAGGAATGGTGGTACGACCCTGGAGTTCCTCTCGCCTTTCCTGTGGAGATCGCCTCCTCTTGAGATGCGCCGGGAACACTGGTAACTCTTTCCCGATCACTGAGGGAAAGGATCCCTACTCTCGAGCTAGGAGGCGGAAACGGGGCTCCTCTGAATTTGGGCGGGGACTCTCGTGCTTCCTCTCGAATGGAGACGGGTATGTTGGGGATCTCCTTGAGTTGCAGCAAGGGTGTGAAGGACCCTTTGTAAGTTCCAGAGGTTAGGTGTGATTAGCCTTGAGACACCTCAGCGGAAATGTTCCTCATCTCGCCTGGGAAGGGAGAACTTCCTGGATTTTCTCAAGTTGCAGCAGGTGCTACGGACTTAGGACGGGGAACTCAGGGACCCACTCTGGTGGCCTCAGGAAAGGCCAGTCCCCATGCGAGTTGCTTGGGCGCATCTCGGGAATCCTCTCCCATTGGTGCCGGGGCCTAAGACCTTGTGTGGAGTCCGGTGCCTGAAACTGAGGATTCCTCTCCAGTGCTGACATGGATCTTGGAGTACTTCTGGAGTCTCCCCAGGGGAGTAAGTCTTTGTCTCGAGTGGGGGCATGCACGTGCGCTTTCCTCCCGAGCTGCAGCAGCAGTGTCACGGTTCCCTTCGTGTGGATCAAGGGATCTGTGGCTTTCCCTCGAGGCTATCCCAAAGGGCTGTCCCACGTGCCACCGTGGTGTGAGTAGATCCTCGTCCTGAAATTCGAGGCAGTGTAGGGGAAACAGGTTTCCCTGGAATGGACTGAGATATCTGGGGGACTCTGGGAATGGTGGCACGACCCTGGAGTTCCGCTCGCCTTTCCTGTGGAGAGCGCCTCCTCTTGAGTTGCGACGGGAACGCCGGGAATTCTTTCCCGACCATGCAGGGAAAGGATCCCTCCTCTCGAGCTAGTAGGCGGAAACGGGGTTCCTCTAGATGTGGGCGGGACTCTCGCGCTTCCTCTCGAGTGGAGACGGGTATGTCGACGAACTTCTTTAGTTTTAGCAAGTGTGTGAAGGACCCTTTGGAAGTTCCAGAGGTTTGGTGTGATTAGCCTCGAGACGCCTCAGTTAAATGGGCCTCATCTCGCCTGGAAGGGAGAACGTCCTGGATTTTCTCTAGTTGCGGCAGGTGCTCTTGACTTTCGACGGGGACATCAGGAACCCGCTGGTGGCCTCAGGAAAGGCAGGTGCCCATACGAGATGCTAGGGGGCCTCTCGGGATTCCTCTCCCCTGATGCCGGGGCCTAAGACCTTGTGTGGAGTCGGTGCCGGAACCTGAGGATTCCTCTCCAGGGCTGACATGGATCTTGGGGTACTTATGGAGTCTCACCAGGGGAGTCAGTCCTCGTCTCGAGTGTGGGCATGCAAGTGCGCTTTCCTCCCGAGCTGTAGCAGCAGTGTCACGCTTCCCTTCGCTTGGATCAAGGGATCTGTGGCTTTCCCTCGAGGCTTTCCAATGAGGTTATCCCACCAGGCTTTCCCACCAGGCTTTCCCACAGGGCTGTCCCACGTGCCACCGTGATGTGAGTCGATCCTCGGCTTGAACGTCGAGGCAGTGCAGGGAAAACAGGTTTCCCTGGAATGGACTGAGACATCTGGAAGGCTCTGGGAATGGTGGCACGACCCTGGAGTTCCTCTCCCCTTTCCTGTGGAGAGCGCCTCCTCTTGAGATGCGACGGGAACCCCGGAAATTCTTTCCCGACCACGCAGGGAAAGATCCCTTCTCTCGAGCTATGAGGCGGAAACGGGGCTCCTCTGGATGTGGGCGGGACTCTCGTGCTTCCACTCGAGTGGAGACGGGTATGTCGGGGAACTTCTTGAGTTGCAGCAAGGGTATGAAGGACCCTTTGGAAGTTTCAGAGGTTGGGTGTGAGTAGCCTCGAGACACCTCAGCGGAAATGGGCCTCATCTCGCCTGGAGGGGAGAACCTCCTGGATTTTCTCGAGTTGCGGCAGGTGCTCTCCACTTACGATGGGGACCTCAGGGACCCACTTTGGTGGCCTTAGGAAAGGCCAGTCCCCATGCGAATTGCTCGGGGGCCCCTGGGATTCCACTCCCGTCGATGCCGGGGCCTAAGACCTTGTGTGGAGTCGGTGCCGGAACCTAAGGATTCCTCTCCAGTGCTGACATGGAACTTGAGGTACTTCTGGAGTCTCCCCAGGGGAGTCAGTCCTCGTCTCGAGTGGGGGCATGCACGTGCGCTTTCCTCCCGAGCTGTAGCAGCAGTGTCACGCTTCCCTTCGCTTGGATCAAGGGATCTGTGGCTTTCCCTCGAGGCTTTCCCATGAGGCTTTCCCACGAGGCTTTCCCACAGGGTTGTCCCACGTGCCACCATGGTGTGAGTCGATCCTCGGTTTGAAAGTCGAGGCAGTGCAGGGAAAACAGGTTTCCCTGTAATAGACTGAGACATCTGGGGGACTCTGAGAATGTTGGCATGACCCTGGAGTTCCTCTCGGCTTTCCTGTGGAGAGCTCCTCCTCTTGAGATGCGACGGAACCCCCGGGAATTCTTTCCCGACGACGCAGGGAAAGGAACCCTCTTCTCGAGCTAGGAGGCGGAAACGGGGCTCCTCTGGATTGGGCGAGACTCTCGTGCTTCCTCTTGATTGGAGACGGGTATGTCGGGGAACTTCTTGAGTTGCAGCAAGGGTGTGAAGGACCCTTTGGAAGTTCCAGAGGTTAGGTGTGATTAGCCTGGGGAAGCCTCAGAGGAAATGGGCCTCATCTCCCCTGGAGGGGAGAACCTCCTGCATTATCTCGAGTTGGCGCAGGTGTTCTGGCGTTACGACGGGGACCTCAGGGACCCGCTCTGGTGGCCTCAGGAAAGGCCAGTCCCCATGCGAGTTGCTGGAGGGCCTCTCGGGATTCCTCTCCCGTCGATGCCGGGGCCTACGACCTTGTGTGGAGTCGGTGCCGGAACCTGAGGATTCCTCTCCAGTGCTGACATGGATCTTGGGGTACTTCTGGAGTCTCCACAGGGGAGTCAGTCCTCGTCCCGAGTAAGGGCATGCACGTGAACTTTCCTCCCAAGCTGTAGCAGCAGTGTCACGCTCCCCTTCGCGTGGATCAAGGGATCTGTAGCTTTCCCTCGAGGCTTCCCGACGAGACTTTCCCAGGAGGATTTCCCACAGGGCTGTCCAACGTGCCACCGTCGTGTGAGTCAATCCTCGGCTTGAAAGTCGAGGCAGTGCAGGGAAAACAGGTTTCCCTGGAATGGCCTGAGACATCTGGGGGACTCTTGGAATGGTGGAACAACCCTGGAGTTCCTCACGCCTTTCCTGTGTAAAGCGTCCCCTCTTGAGATGCAACGGGAACGCCGAGAATTCTTTTCCGACCACGCAGGGAAAGGATCCCTCCTCTCGAGCTATGAGGCGGAAACAGGGCTCCTCTGGATGTGGGCGGGACTCTCGTGCTTCCTCTCGAGTGGAGACGGGTATGTCAGGGATCTTCTTGTGTTACAGCAAGGGTTGAAGGTCGTTTTGGAAGTTCCAGAGTTTAGGTGTGATTAGCCTGGGGAGGCCTCAGAGGAAATGGGCCTCGTCTCGCCTGAAGAGGAGAACCTCCTGGATTTTCTCGAGTTGCAGCAGGTGCTCTCGACTTAGGATGAGGACCTCAGGGACCCGCTCTGGTGGCCTCAGGAAAGGCCAGTCCCCATGCGAGTTGCTAGGGGGCCTCTCGGGATTCCTCTCCCGTCGATGCCGGGGCCTAAGACGTTGTGTGGAGACGGTGCCGGAACCTGAAGATTCCTCTCCAGTGCTGACATGGATCTTGGGGTACTTCTGGAGTCTCCACCGGGGATTCAGTCCTCGTCTCGACTTAGGTCATGCACGTGCACTTTCCTCCCGAGCTGTAGCAGCAGTGTCATGCTTCCCTTCGCGTGGATGAAGAAATCTGTGGCTTTCATCGAGGTTTTTGCAGGAGGCTTTCCCACGAGGCTTTCCCACAGGGCTGTCCCACGTGCCACCGTGGTGTGAGTCGATCCTCGGCTTGAAAGTCGAGGCAGTGCAGGGAAAACTGGTTTCCCTGGAATGGACTGAGACATCTGTGGGACTCTGGGTATGGTGGCTCGAGCCTGGAATTCCTCTCGCCTTTCCTGTGGAGAGCGCCTCCTCTTGAGATGCGACCCGAAACGCCGGAAATTCTTTCCCGAACACGCAGGGAAAGGATCCCTCCTCTCGAGCTAGGAGGCGGAAACGGGGCTCCTCTGGATGTCGGCGGGAGTCTCGAGCTTTCACTCAAAGTGGAGACGGTTATGTCGGGGAACTTCTTGAGTTGCAACAAGTGGGTTGATGTACCCTTTGGAATTCCAGACGTTAGGTGTGATTAGCCTCGAGAGGCCTCATTGGAAATGGGCCTCTACTCGCCTGGAGGGGAGAACCTTCTGGATTTTCTTGAGTTGCGGCAGTTTCTCTCTACTTACGACGGGGACCTCAGGGACATGCTCTGGTGGCCTCAGGAAAGGCCATTCCCCATGCGAGTTGCTCGGGGGCCTCTCGGGATTTCCTCTCCTGTCGATGCCGGGGCCTAAGACCTTGTGTGGACTCGGTGCCGGAACCTGAGGATTCCTCTCCAGTCCTGACATGGATCTTGGGGTACGTCCTGAGTCTCCCCTGGGGAGTCAGTCCTCGTCTCGAGTGGGGGCATGCACGTGCGCTTTCCTCCCCAGCTGTAGCAGCAGTGTCAGGCTTCCCTTCGCGTGGATCAAGGGATCTGTGGCTTTCCCTCGAGGCTTTCCCACGAGGCTTTACCTCGAGTCTTTCCCACAAGGCTGTCCCACGTGCCACCGTGTTGAGAGTCGATCCTCGGCTTGAAAGTCGAGGCAGTGCAGGGAAAAAAGGTTTCCCTGGAATGGACTGAGACATCTGAGGGACTCTGGGAATGGTGGCACGACCCTGGAGTTCCTCTCGCCTTTCCTGTGGAGAGCGCCTCTTCTTGAGATGCGACGGAAACGCCGGGAATTCTTTCCCGAACACGAAGGGAAAGGATCCCTCCTCTCGATCTAGGAGGCGGAAACGGGGCTCCTCCGGATGTGGGCCGGACTCTCGTGCTTCCTCTCGAGTGGAGACGGGTATGTCGGGGAACTTCTTGAGTTGCAGCAAGGGTGTGAAGTACCCTTTGGAAATTCCAGAGGTTAGGTGTGATTAGCCTCGAGACGCCTCACCGGAAATGGGCCTCATCTCGCCTGGAAGGGAGAACCTCCTGGATTTTCTCGAGTTGCGGCAGGTGCTCTCGACTTACGACGGGGACCTCTGGGACCCGCTCTGGTGGCCTCAGGAAAGGCCCGTCCCCATGCGAGTTGCATGGGGCCTCTCGTGATTCCTCTCCCGTCGAAGCCGGGCCTAAGACCTTGTGTAGAGTTGTGCCGGAACCGGGAGGATTCCACTCCAGTGCTGACATGGTTCCTGGGGTACTTTTGGAGTCTCCTTAAGGGAGTCATTCCTCGTCTCGAGTAGGGGCATGCACGTGCGCTTTCCTCCCGAGCTGTAGCTGTAGTGTCACGCTTCCCTTCGCGTGGATGAAGGAATCTGAGGCTTTCCCTGGAGTCTTTCCCACGAGGCTTTCCCCGAGGCTTTCCCAAAGGGCTGTCCAACGTGCCACCGTGGTGTGAGTCGATCCTCGGCTTGAAAGTCGAGGCAGTGCAAGGAAAACACGTTTCCCTGGAGTGGACTGAGACATCTGGGGGACTCTGGGAATGGTGGCACGACCCTGGAGTTCCTCTCGCCTTTCCTGTAGAGAGCGCCCCCTCTTGAGCTGCGATGGGAAGGCCAGGAATTCTTTCCCGAACACGCAGGGAAAGGAACCCTCCTCTCGAGCTAGGAGGCGGAAACGGGGCTCTTCTGGATGTGGGCGGGACTCTCGTGCTTCCTCTCGAGTCGAGACGGGTATGTCAGGGAACTTCTTGAGTTGACAGCAAGGGTGTGAAGGACCCTTTGGAAGTTCCAGAGGTTAGGTGTGATTAGCCTCGAGATGCTTCAGCGGAAATGGGCCTCATCTCGCCTGGAGGGGAGAACCTCCTGGATTTTCTCGAGCACGGCAGGTGCTCTCGACTTACAACAGGGACCTCAGGGACCCGCTCTGGTGGCCTCAGGAAAGGCCAGTCCCCATGCGAGTTGTTCGGGTGCTTCTCGGTATTCCTCTCCCGTCGATGCCGGGACCTAAGACCTTGTGTGGAGTCGGTGCCAGAACTTGAGGATTCCTCTCCAGTGCTGACATGGTTTTGGGTACTTCTGGAGTCTCCCCAGGGGAGTCAGTCCTCGTCTCGAATTGGGGCATGCACGTGCGATTTCCTCTCGAGCTGTAGCAGCAGTGTCATGCTTCCCTTCGCGTGGATCAAGGGATC